>NW_025214217.1:0-3972 GCF_004010195.1 Chiloscyllium plagiosum | reverse complement strand
AAAAAGAAATAACAGTTTAGAGATGTCAGCAAAAGGGAGTATGTATCCTGACCCAGGGCGATTGTCGGGGGTGGGGGTGGAGATCAGAGTTAGTCCTCGGATTCAGTCAGGAAATGGGCAGAAGGTTCCGGAGACTGAGCATCATCAACACGGGTTTCATCAGGAAGGGAAAACCTAAGAATCTGCAAATTTGCTGGAGTCGTGGGTCACAACAGTGAACTGAACCAAGCACGGGATTGCGAGCAGGGTTACTTCAATTTCCAGTTGAGCATTTCCAAAGGCAGGGAAAACGAAATTTGAAAATCGCTGAAATTCCATAGGGATTCGCTTTTGAGAGTTCAGTATGGATGGAAATACAGGTGTTCAGTATGGATGGAGAGTAGTTGAACTTCTGTGTATAAAGAAAAACATTAAATTTTAAAGCCCATTTGCGAAGATTATCAGGCTATGCATTGTGACCAAATAAAACATAGCTATTGAAAGAAAAGGAAGTGTGTAGTGAAAGACAGACCAATCAGGCTAAGCCATTCTTGGACGGAGGCTGAACACGTTTCTCTGAGATGGTCTTCCGGTTTCCTTCCGTGGGTGGCCCTCTTTTGCATTGCATCTCATGTATACATTTGGCAGTCCCCTTGGCCTTGAATGCTATGAAGGTGACCGGCAAAACGAGGCAAGGGCATTTCCACCGAGGCACCAATTTGCTCCGGTCCGATTTTTAAGGCTCTTTGTACCTGTGAATGTAAACTTTGAAGAGTTTTAGTGAACTGATGCAGATATTTCCCTCTTATCCACCACTGTTGTGGCAGCAGTATCAGTCGCTCGGATGGTTTTGATTCATCTACTAAATACATGACCTATTATTAGACAATATTCAAAAAAAACGTATACAAACTCATTCTCAAAAACACGCTGTAGATCAGTAAAAAGTGCACCAGTCAACGAAATGGTTTTATAAGTGCAGGACATTCCTCTTACATCACCGCTTTTAAAACAACTTTAAAAAGCTTCAGATCTTTTCTCATCTACTTTCAGAAAGTCTGGGTGCCACCAAGTTTGTAGTAGAGTACTAACTGTTCCCCCATTGCGCAACTGTGTACCATATTGCACATAATCAAGGAAAACAGGTAGCAGCCAAGAAGGAGCACAAACTTGTCTGGCAGGGCTCACCCGCTATTTTGAGTATCGAAGGAGCACACTATTGAGTCCTTAGTTCGTTATCTTCAGCCGGGGAATTCCGCTGTGATTTGTGGACTTTACCCAGGTCCGGCATACCCTCCTTTATATTGTCCCTAACCAGCTTTTGCTGTGAACCCAACGGGACCAGAAGTTTGAGGTGTAAGACTGTCCGATTGGCAGCATCACCTACCCGTTCATTTCCTTTGGAGGCTGTTTGTTGCCTCAGCGTGATCCAAACATCTTACAAAGAACATAGAACACAGAACGTTACAGCTCAGGTCAGTCCCTTCAGCCTTCGGTGGTGTGCCGTCTTGTGAAGTTGATCTGATGCCCATGTAACCTATACCATTCCATTACTATCCACATGGACGTCCAATAGCCATTTACTTGCCCTTAACGTGGCAAGTCTACTACTGTTGCTGGCAGGCCTTTTCACGCCCCTATTATTCTCTGCGTAAATCAGCTACCCTTAATACCTGTCGTAAATCTATCACCCCTCAGTTTAAAGATATATCTCCTCGTGTTAGCCTTCACAATCTGACGGAAAATGTTCATACTGTCAACCCTATGTAACCCTGCGATTACCTTATATGTCTCGATTAATTCATCTCTCAACCTTCTTCTCTCCAACGATGCAGCCTTTCCATTAAGACCTTCCTTCCATATCAGGAAATATCCTCGCAAATCTACTCTGAACCTTTCACTAAACGTCAATATTCTTCCGATAATGTGGTGAGCAGAACTTTATGCAATACTCCAGGTGTCATGTAGAGCTGAAGCATGACTTTGTGGCTCCGAAAGTCAATCCCCCTCCAAATAAACGCCAACACACCATATGCCGCCTTAACAACCCTATCAACTTGGGTGGCAACTTTCAGGGATTTATGCACTATCTGTTCATCCATACTGCCAACTATTTTTCCAATAACCCAGTACTCTGCATTCCTGCTGATTCTTCCAAAGTGATTTATCTCAAACGTTTCCGCATTACCTTCATTTGCCTCTTCTCAGTCGACCTCTGGATCTTATTTATGTGCCTCTGTAACCCACAACATCCATCAGCACTATTCAAAACGCTGCCTACATTCGTGTCATCAGTAAATTTATTAACTCATCCTTCTACGCCCACTTCCAGATGATTTACAAAAATGACAAATAAAACAGATTCTTGCGGCAAACCACTTTTAACTGAGCTCCAGGATGAACATTTCCGACCTCCCACGACACTCTGTCTTCCTTTAGCTATGCAATTTCTTACCCAAATCGCTAAATCTCCTTAAATCCCAAAACCCACATGCTTTGTGCAATCGCCTACACAGGAACCTTGTTAAACTCCTTACTAATGTCCACATACACACATCAACCGCTGTACTTTCATCCATCTGTTTCATCACCTTTTTGAAGAACTCAATCAGATTAGTGACGCACTACTTACTGTTCACAAAACCGTGTTGACTAGCCCTAATCAAATTAATCCTTACCAGATAACAATAAATCCTACATCTGATATCCTTTTCCAACACCTACCCCACAACCGAATTAAGGCTCACTGATCTGTAGTTACCAGACTTATAAGACCTTCCTTCCATATCAGGAAATATCCTCGCAAATCTACTCTGAACCTTTCACTAAACGTCAACATTCTTCCGATAATGTGGTGAGCAGAACTTTATGCAATACTCCAGATGTCATGTAGAGCTGAAGCATGACCTTGTGGCTCCGAAAGTCAATCCCCCTCCAAATAAACGCCAACACACCATATGCCGCCTTAACAACCCTATCAACCTCGGTGGCAACTTTCAGGGATTTATCCATTATCTGTTCATCCATACTGCCAACTATTTTTCCAATAACCCAGTACTCTGCATTCCGGCTGATTCTTCCAAAGTGATTTATCTCACACGTTTCCGCATTACCTTCATTTGCCTCTTCTCAGTCGACCTCTGGATCTTATTCATGTGCCTCTGTAACCCATAACATCCATCAGCACTATTCAAAACGCTGCCTACATTCGTGTCATCAGTAAATTTATTAACTAATCCTTCAACGCCCACTGCCAGATGATTTACAAAAATGACAAATAAAACAGATTCCTGCGGCAAACCACTCGTAACTGAGCTCCAGGATGAACATTTCCCACCTCCCACGACACTCTGTCTTCCTTCAGCTATTCAATTTTTTCCCCAAATCGCTAAATCTCCTTCAATCCCAAAACTACATGCTTGTGCAATCGCCTACACAGGAACCTTGTTAAACTCCTTACTTATGTCCACATACACACATCAACCGCTGTACTTTCATCCATCTGTTTCATCACCTTTTCGAAGAACTCAATCAGATTCGTGGCGCACTACCTACTGTTCACAAAATTGTGTTGATTAGCCCTAATCAAATTAATCCTTACCAGATAACAATAAATCCTACATCTGATATCATTTTACAACACCTAACCCCCAACCGAATTAAGGCTCACTGATCTGTAGTTACCAGACTTATTCCAATTCCCATTATTAAACAAGGTAACAACTTTTGATATCCTCCAGTCTTCTGTTACTGCTTTTCGACAATGATGACATAAGGATCAAATCCAAAGCCTTTGCCATCTCCTCCTTGGCTTCCCAGAGAATTCGATTATAAATCCCTCCCGGCCTAGCGGTCTTATCAATTTTCAAATTTTCCAAAATTGCTGAAACCTCCTATTTTTCGTCTAACCTTGTAGACTCTATCCCCATATTGTCACTAACGTTGCCCTTATCAAGGTTTTCCTTGATCTGATCCACCAACAACTTGCCATGC
>NW_025214216.1:38504-40355 GCF_004010195.1 Chiloscyllium plagiosum | reverse complement strand
GAGAGACATCCAGGTAAATTTTACCTCGTGGGCCCATCTGCGCCTCACAACCGGCACTCCAGACTTATTCAGTTCACCTAGAAGCCCTGTATATGTTGGAGTCCCACTGCTGCCACCAAATGTCAGGTTCTATTTCTTGAGATTCTTACACGCTTTATGCAACTGCAATATACCAACCTCTGTAAACAGCCAAAGTTTATTAAGCAAGTACAAGCTGTGGAGCTTCTCTTGACATACTTCGCAAGCATTGCGAAGAGTGTTAAGTGATCCTCCACAGCTTGTACTTGCTTAAATTTTGACAGTTTTCAGAGTTTGATATATTGCAGTTGCATAAAGTGTGTAAGAATCTTAAGAAAAAGAACCTAACAATTGGAGTCATAATGTCAAATGTTTATGGTTGTTGGAGATCAGTTATCTCACCTTGAAGATCTCTCTGCAGGAGCTCCTCGGAGGTTTGCTTCCCATTTCCCACGAAGGGAAGAAAAGCATGAACTACTTTGGGATCAACATGCATGGTCTCTGTCCATATCTCATTGTCTCATTTGATGTCACGGCACTGTTCACCTCTATCGACAAAACCCTAGCCAGAGAAACAATAGCCAACCTGCTGGACATACAGAACAGACAACAGGACGTTGAACCTATCAACAAAGAAGGCATACTCAAACTACTGGACCTATGCCTCACAACACACTTCACATTCAACAACTAAATATATGAACAAATCAACGGCACACCCATGGGCTCACCCATCTCTGGACTCCTAGCAGAAGCGGTAATGCAAAGATTAGAACAAACAGTCTTACCGCAAATTCAACCCAAACTCTGGGTCAGATATGTGGATGACACCTTTGTAATCATTAAAAACACAGAAATAGAGAACACACACCGGATCATCAACGCCACACTCACAGGAATCCGATTCACTAGAGAGGAAGAAAAGGACAACCAACTCCCATTCCTAGATGTGATGGTACAGAGAACACCGAATGGAGAATTCACCACAAAGGTACACAGGAAAGCCACACACATAGACCAAGTCCTGAACTACGAAAGCAACCACCCCAACACACACAAAAGAAGTTGCGTCAAGACACTATTCAAAAGGGCCACAACACACTGCAGTACACCAGAACTGCAAAAAGAGGAAGAAGAACACCTATACAATGTATTCGCCAAAAACGGATACCTGCGCAATTTCATCAATAGACGCCTAAGGGAAAGACAACGGAACGAGGACATGCCGCAACCCAAAGGACTAGCCACTCTAGCATACATCAAGAGCATTTCTGACAGCCAGACTACTGTGACCACTAGGACTCATAACAGCACACAAACCAACAGCCATTCTCAGACAACTCACCAGAACGAAGGACCCGATACCCAGCATGAGCAAAACCAATGTAGTGTACAAAATCCCATGCAAGGACTGCACAAAACACTACATAGGACAAACAGGAAGACAGCTAACGATCCGCATCCATGAACACCAACTAGCCACGAAACGACACGACCAGCTATCCTTAGTAGTCACACATGCAGATGACAAGCAACATGAGTTTGACTGGGACAACACTAACATGAGTTTGACTAGGACAAGCCAAACGGAGAACAGCCAGGGAATTCCTAGAGGCATGGCACTCATCCACAGATTCAATCAATAAGCACATCGACCTGGACCCAATATACCGGCCACTACAGCGGACAGCTGGAACTAACAACCGGAAGCGGCAGGGACAGGCCACTATAAATGCCGGAGGAAACATCACAGAAGCGCTTCACAGGAGGCTCCCAAGCACTAAGGATGTCACCTAGCCAGGGGACAAAACGTTTGCAACACAAATTCCCAGC
>NW_025214216.1:30899-32833 GCF_004010195.1 Chiloscyllium plagiosum | reverse complement strand
TTATGTACAATGCTGCAATTCACATAAAAGAAGCGATATGACAGCTTTGGAAATGGTGCAGAAGTGAATTGCCAATATATTGTCTTCATAGAAGAACTTCAGCTATGAAAGAGTTTAGACAAACTGGCCTTGCTTTTGTGAGAGCAGGAGAGATTGAGAGGAGACAGTATTGAGATGTAGGAAATAATGAGTGGAATGGGTTGGGTACACTTAACGAAAACTTTCCCTATGATGGAGGGATCAATCAAACGGTAGCCATAGATTTAAGATAAGGGTCATAAATGTTCGAGTAGCTGTACATAGAAAACTTTATCAGCTGGGGAGTGGTTGGAATCTGGACATCACTGTTTGTATGTGTCAGAGCGGCAGAAATTCTCACAATTTTCAGAGATATTTAACTGTAAATTTGTAATGCTTAAGGCATACAACGTTAAATGATGGAAAATGGGATGAGGATAATCAAGCAGGTGTTATTGACAAGAGCATGCACAAGTAGCTTGCAGCCTCAGTTAGCTCTGACATCCACCGGGTGGCGTTTTGTCACCTCAGTTGTCACGTGGAAGGCCAGCGTTCATATTCCCGCTGGGGCGGCTCTGACTTTTTCTGGGGTTCAAGGTTTCTGTAAAGGTCTGTAGTTCCGGTGAAGGATGCAAATGGTGTGGGGATGTTCGGTGGTTTTGGGAAGTTGGTTTGCAGCCGTTTCCTCCGCTTTCTTTGTGATATTTTCAAGGCAGATGAAATTCGTGTGAAGCGCTGCTGTCCTGCAGCATTTTGACTTGGTTTGATTTCCTTCCCACTGCTTCCAGTTGCTGGTTCTTGTCGTTTCTTTGCATGTCCCAGTATGTTGTGTCCAGATCAACCTGTTTCTTTGATGGAGTCATTGGATAATTCTCGTCATTCTAGAAATTCTCTGGCTGCACTCTGATTATTTTGTCCTATTATGTTTGTGTTGTGCAAGTCGGATTTGTTGTCCTCGACATCACTCTGCATTGCTAATCGGACCAGCTGGTTGTGTTGTTTAATGGATTCTCCAGTAATATTTTGCAACAATAGATATTTCCGCAGATTAATTGCCAAAATCAACACAAGGAGTTCATGCCATTACCCAACACACCTAGTACGCATCATTATAGGTTAAAAAAATGTTACAGCACGTAAAGCCAGACTCCTCTGACCACTTGGAGACAGCATAAACCGAAAGCCCCATTTGACAACAACTCACCAAAAAAGGACCCAATATCCACCATATGCAGTACAAATTTGGACATACAATGTTGCACGTCGTGACTGTAGGAAACATTATAGAGGACAGACAACTCACTATACGCATTGATGAAGTGCAACTTGACACGAATCACCACTGCCAGGTGTCCTGAGTAGTTTGAAAGTATGTTGCTGGAAAAGCGCAGCAGGTCAGGCAGCATCCAAACAAAACATTCCCAGAGTCTGGAAACTCTTGACAAAGGAGGTTTATATATCTCTGTATATGGTGTAAAACAGAGGATTGTGAAAAGTTTCTGGGAAAATGTTGTCACTTTAAAAGTTTAGAAATCTTTCCATTCATTCGGAGGCCGTTACTTTGACTCTGATGTTCTCCAGATATGAATTGATCTGTGATATTGACGGATTCACGTTCCTGCAAGTCAGGATGTCAAATCTCATCTCAGCTCCGGGGCAATCAGAAAACGCAGGAACAGATAGGACACTGAAAGGCTGGAAGTGAGATGATCCCCGTAGGAGGATAACTGGTTCGCGGTGTGATGGGTGTGTCTGTAGAGCGTGGGATCAGACTATTCCCATGTCTTCACCGTGAACTTAACAGTATTTATTTCGGAAAAGTAACGCTAATTAAGGACGATTGTCAATATGGGAGGAGCAGGATGCAGCTTGCATTCGGGGATCATTGACGTCATTGACGCTCTGTGGCGACGTTC
>NW_025214216.1:28847-30423 GCF_004010195.1 Chiloscyllium plagiosum | reverse complement strand
TATTGTTGAATGGCAAGTGAAGGATTGTGGACACTCGGAATTTAAAACAAAAACAGGAACTGCTCAAGGAACTCGGCAGGTTTGTCAGTACCTCTGAGAGAAGATAGCGTTCTGAGAAACTCCTGAAGAAGCTCTGAATCGTTGTCTCTATTTGTCTCTTCCCAGATGCTGCCAGATCTGTTTAGTTTCTCCTGCAATCTCTCCATTTCTTTTTAACTGAATAACCATTTCAACCATCGAGATTGTTTACACAGACCACACATGTCCTGACATTTAACATTATCGAAACTGTGGTGATTGAATTCAAACAAACCGAACAGTGATTGCCTATCCCTCAACTCCACAGGTAGGGAGAATTTGAAACCAGTTTAGTAGCGCGCTTCGGCAGTTGTGGCCAAGTGGTTGAGGCGATTAGTATTAAATCTACTGTGGATTCCTCACGCAGTTCAACATTTTGCGTACTGTGACTGAGAGCCGAGCGGGACCTTGAAGAGTGCTTGTTCTCTGCATTTGTTTGAAATTCAAATCGCAGGATTAGGTGAAATGCGTATAAGGTACGTTAGGAATATGCAACCAACCGCCTGTCAGGATGGAAAGGGCAGAAAATTCCAGAGCAGGTAAGACCCATTTAGTTGTACACTTCCATTACTGAATATGTTTCCCCCTCTGAATCAAGTGACGCCAGATGGGATAGGAACAGTTCAGGGGATTGTGTTGGACTGGTGCTGACTTAGTGGGCTAAAAGGGTATTGTTGTGCAAGACAATTCCATGGCCAGCTGTGAGGAGGTCAGTTTGTGAAGTAAAAGGACAATCTTTGAAATATGTCCCTCGGCGAGGAAGGGGTCGAAGCTACTCTCCCCTGATCTTACTGTCAGTCACGGTATTCATTGGGACATCTCAATTGGTAATAACTGTTACGGTGCATATTTGTGGAATCAGGCTATATGATAATCAGGACGAGAAGACCTGATGTCTCATTACCCAGGCGAGAGCAAGCCCTTGCAGCTGACATTCCCTGGCTCTGCTTTTGAGATAAAGATTACTTTCTCAATGTGCCTGTGTTTAGATCAAAGAGTTCATTGACATCGGGACTAGACGTTCAGAGAAAGCTGGAGGTGTTACAGGAATAGAAACAGAACAAGACGAGACGTGAAAGTGTTTAGATTTTGCCATGTGTCCGTTATTTTTGGTGAAGAATGTCTGCCGGGAGCTATCCTGTCAGGTCCCAGGAGCCAGTCGGCTTGCTTTGGTGGGATTTGTGTTATTGAAAGTTACACATGAGAAGCGTGTTCGACTATTTCAGCTCAGTATCCATTTCATATCGCGGCTCACCACAACGGCGCACATTTTCTAGCGAAGTGGCTTGTATTCCACTTAAAGCCGCCTTACTCCAGGGAAACTTGCAGACATAAAGCACATGGAGTGCGTATAATCCTGAGGACTCTGTCACTGTCGTGAAATGTGCCTGTGTGATTGCCTCTGTATGTGAACATGAGAATACGTTCCTCAAAGGAGTTACAACAGTGTGGCCAGGTCAACTTTCAGTACCATTGTTATGTCATTTAAGATCACAGA
>NW_025214216.1:26947-28652 GCF_004010195.1 Chiloscyllium plagiosum | reverse complement strand
ATATATCTCTGTACATGATGCAAAACAGAGGATTGTGAAAAGTTTCTGGGAAAATGTTGTCACTTTAAAAGTTTAGAAATTTTTCCATTCTTTCGGAGGCCGTTACTTTGACTCTGATGTTCTCCAGATATGAATTGATCTGTGATATTAATGGATTCACGTTCCTGCAAGTCAGGATGTCAAATCTCATCTCAGCTCCGGGACAATTAGAAAACGCAGGAACAGATAGGACACTGAAAGGCTGGAAGTGAGACGATCCCCGTAGGAGGATAACTGGTTTGCGGTGTGATGGGTGTGTCTGTAGAGTGTGGGATCAGACTATTCCCATGTCTTCACCGTGAACTTAACAGTATTTATTTCGGAAAAGTAACGCTAATTAAGGACGATTGTCAATATGGGAGGAGCAGGATGCAGCTTGCATTCGGGGATCATTGACGTCATTGACGCTCTGTGGCGACGTTCTTCAGTGCGTTCAGCTCATCACTGAGAGGTTGCTGTTCTCCCACGACTCAGGAACAGAGGGACAGCTGTTCCCACACCATCTGTTTTTTTTTTTTGGCCGACCAGTTCCGAGTTTTTACCGAAACTCGTAAAGCCTGAAGGGAGAAACTCCCAGTTTTATGAGAGTTGTATCCTGGTGACATGTATGTGTCTGCAAAGCGTGAGATCAGACTGTTCCCATGGTCCACAATGAATGCCCCAGAATTCATTTTGGAAACGTCTAATCAATTGAGGGCAATTTTCATTCTGCGAAGGGCAGTAGAAAGCTTGAGTTCACTGACAGTCTGCTTTTGGAAATCCTGCGAGGGGCCTGCAACAAGGGAACTCCCCAGTCACTGTGGAGCAATTAGTCCTCTCGTTTTGTTGTTAACCTAAAAGAGGGTGTACCCACGCATGGAGCGATCGCTGTTCTTCTCCACCGAGTAGCAATGCAGAGTGATGTCGAGGACAACAAATTCGACTTGTACAACACAAAAATAATAGGACAAGCTAATCAGAGTGCAGCCAGAGAATTTCTTTTAATAGGGTCAGGGATATGTATCCAAACGGAAACCAAATCCAATGAGGAACCACAAATGCGTTTCTTTATTGTTGAATGGCAAGTGAAGGATTGTGGACACTCGGAATTTAAAACAAAAACAGGAACTGCTCAAGGAACTCGGCAGGTTTGTCAGTACCTCCGAGAGAAGATAGCCTTCTGAGAAACTCCTGAAGAAGCTCTGAATCGTTGTCTCTATTTGTCTCTCCCCAGATGCTGCCAGATCTGTTTAGTTTCTCCTGCAATCTCTCCATTTCTTTTTAACTGAATAACCATTTCAACCATCGAGATTGTTTACACAGACCACACATGTCCTGACATTTAACATTGTCGAAACTGTGGTGATTGAATTCAAACAAACCGAACAGTGATTGCCTATCCCTCAACTCCACAGGTAGGGAGAATTTGAAACCAGTTTAGTAGCGCGCTTCAGCAGTTGTGGCCACGTGGTTGAGGCAATTAGTATTAAATCCACTGTGGATTCCTCACGCAGTTCAACATTTTGCGAACTGTGACTGAGAGCCGAACGGGAACTTGAAGAATGCTTGTTCTCTGCATTTGTTTGAAATTCAAATCGCAGGATTAGGTGAAATGCGTATAACTCAGATAAGGAACGTTAGGAAACTGCAACCAACCGCCTGTCAGGATGGAAAAGGCAGAAAACTC
>NW_025214216.1:5126-25977 GCF_004010195.1 Chiloscyllium plagiosum | reverse complement strand
ACTACCCTCCACCACCATTCTCAGCAGCCTGTTAATAAACTAATTTTATATCTAATTAGAAACCTTACGTTGATATCTTTGTGATCTAACTTTATGCATTAGTGAACCGTGTGGAACCGTGTAAAAGCATTTCTTAAAGTCCAAGTGAGCAAAGTCTACCACTATGTCCTCATTGATCTTCTTGGTTACGCCCTCAAACAACTCAATCAATTTTGTGCAAAACCATGCTGATTATCCCGATTCATTCCTTGAATTTAAAAATTCAAATAAAACCTATTGTTTAGAATTGAATCCAACAACTTACCCACGACCATAACCAGACACACAGGCTTCTTAATTAATTACTTTCTAAATAAAGGCATAACATTTGCCATCCTCCAGTCATTCGGCACCTCACTCGTAATAATAGATGATAAAAATATTTCTACGAAGGGGCAACAGTTTTTCCCTAACATCCCACAATGTTCCGGGATTCCGGAGATCAAATCCCAGAGAAATATCCAACTTCATATTTTCCATGTCCTCCACCACATTCCCTTTTCAATGTGAACTTCGTTCAAACCATCAATATTCAGTTGTACCCGCCATTTTGTTCTCCAAGGTGTAAACTGACGCGAAGTGAACATTATATGTCTCTCCATCTGCTGAGATTCAAGACAAAGGTGAGCTTTTTTCATATTAAAGTGGTCCTATTTGTTCTCAAGTTCTTGATGTACTTGTAGAATCTCTTCAGATTATATTTAACTTTATGTTCTGAGGCTATCTCATATGCTCGATTGACCTTTATGATGTCCGCCTTAAGAATGCCTCTCCACTCCCTATATCGTTCAAGACATTTACTTGAAACCATGTGTTTATATGGAAGCTGTCACCTCCTTTAAAAAAATTCTTATGAAAAGGCCTAAATCCCTGCGATCAACGTTGTTCTTATGGAATATCGACAATGTGGAAACAGGCCATTCGGAACAAGAAATCCCCACTAATCCTGCGAAGAGAATCGCACCCAAACTCACACCTCCACCCAATTCCTTTAGTCTGCATTTCCCATGACCAAAGAACGTCAGCCACACATCTTTAGTCTGTGGAGGAAACCCAGGCTGAAACGGAGAGTATGCACCAACTCCAAATTCACAGTCGCCCAAAGTATATATTGAACCAATATTGCTGAGGCAGCAAGGCATTAGTACTCACCACTGAGTCAGCCATTATAAGCCTCCTCTCCATCACTCAAAACATATCATCACTTAGATATGGGCCAAAACCTACTCCCAATGTTCCAAATGCATCTGTCCAGAGCCTCCTATTGATTGAGGTGTAAACCTCTGCCCGTCCATTCTCATTAGCTTGAACAGAAGCCGACATTGTATTTGCCTTCCTCATCACAAACTGAAATTGCATGCTGAACATAAGAGAAAAATGAACTTTTAAATCTTTCTGCTTTCAGGAAATTGTCTATGCCTGTACTCTTTCCACCAAACAAATGACCACATATTTTCCACAAAGTATGCCAACTGCAACTACTTTTTTCGAAGCACTCAGTCCGTTCATGTCATTCTGCAGCATGCCCGCTTCATCAATTAGATCTGCCCTTCCACCTATCATTATGTCTTCTTCAAATGGAGCAACAACACCCTCAGTTCCTTTGAATGGATCATCCATACATAATGTGAATAGCTGTGGTGCCAACACTGACTACTCTGAACTCCATTAGTCACGGGCTGCCATCCTGGAAGAGACCCCTTTACCCAACTGTATGCCTTCTGCCAGTCAGTCAAGCCTCAATCCAGGACGTCTTATTCAGCAGTTTACCGTACTGCACCCTGATATATGTCTGTGGAAATTCAAGATGGTCACCTCCACAGGCTTGACTTCGTCTCACTTGCTCATGACATCCAGTCCTGTTGGAGCAGACATTTCTTACAATTGAATCATTGCAAAACTGAAACCTCTGACTTCAGTCCCAACCTCAAAATCCACTGCCTCGCCACTGAGTCGAAAGTGTGATACTTGAAAAGCACAGCAGGACAGGCAGCAACGAATGAGCAGGGCAATCGACGTTTCGGGCACGAGCCCTTATCAGAAAGAGGCTTGTGAACCGAGGGATAGAGAGACAAATGGGCGCTGGGGTGGCTGGGACAAGGTACCTGTGAGTGTGTTAGGTGGATGGATGTTGGGGTGATGATGATAGGTCGCAGCGCAGGGTGGAACAGATAAGTGGGAAGGAAGATGGACAGATAGGACAGTTCATGAGAGCGGCGGAAGCCCTGGACCTAAATGAATTTGGCTGTGTGGGAGGGAGAGTTAATGTATTCGACCAGGAGCCAGTGGTGTTGTTTGGTGCGGGTGTCCCGGAGATGTTTTCCAAAGTGGTCTGTACTTAGGCATCCAATTTCCTCAATGTCGAGGAGACTGCAAAAAGAGCAATGGATACAGTAAATGACATGGTGGAAATCCAGGTGAAACACTGATGGACATGGAGGGGTCCTTTGGGGCCTTGGAAAGAGTTGAGGTGCGGAGGTGTGGGTGGATGTTTTTCAAATCCCGTGTTGTAATGAGAAGGTTGCTGGGAGGGGACGGCGGTTTGGTGGGGGCGCGCACTTGACAAGGGAGTCAAAGAAGGAAAGATCTTTGGAGAAAAAGGATAGGGGTGGGGAGGGAAGCACATCTTAGTTGGTGGGGTTCATTTGCAGCTGACGGAAATACGGGAGGATGACATGATGTCGAGAGACGTTGCTGGGTTTTAAAGTGATTTAGAAGGGAGTTACGTCCTCGTCATAGTTTGAGGAAGGGTTTTGGGAGCGGAATTGAGCAAAGTTGATGGGATGAGTTGGAAGGCATCATCGATCACGTGCTGGGAAAAAATGCCTCGTCACTGATTCAATCTCCTTCCTGGCAATTGTCTAAGTCTGAAAAGACACGTCATAACTATGGTGACATTATTAACCTCGTGATGTGTTATTAACCACATATCACCATAATCACCATGTCAGCCTACTTGCACTTTATGAACATCACTAACTCTTCCACGACTCTGCTCTTCTTCAGCTCAATCTGAAATCCATTCGTTTGGACGACACGGTCGGAATACACATCCATGCGTCCTTTCAAATTCCCACCCTGCTGTAGTGCTAGTGAGGCAAGGAATAGAGAGAGAGAGCAGTTGAACATGTGGCTACAGGGATGGTGCAGGAGGGAGGGTTTTGGATTCTTGGATAATTGGGGCTCTTTCTGGGGTAGGTGGGACCTCTCAAAGCTGGATGGACTTCATCTAAACCAGAGGGTTACCAATATCCTGGGGGGATATTCGCTATGGCTATGGGGGTGTGTTTAAACTAGTCCAGCAGGAAGATGGGATGCAAAATTGTAGTTCAAGTAAAGAAAAGGTTGAGTGTAGGGAGGTACAAAATCAAGTTTCACGGACGCAAGATGACACCGGCAAGAAAGACGTTGGTTTGGAGTGTGTCTACTTCAACGCCAGGAGCATCCGGAATAAGGTGTTTGAACTTGCAGTATGGGTTGGTACCTGGGAATTCGTTTTTATGGCCATTCCGTAGAACCGAATAGAGCAGGAACAGAAATGTGTGTTGCAGGTTCCAGGATTTAGATGTTTCAGTAAGAACAGAGAAGAATGTAAAAGAGGGGGATGTGTAACATTGTTGGTCAAGGCCAGTATTACAGTTGCAGAAAGTTTCCGGGTAGTGTCGATGTGCAGAGAGATCTCGGTGTTCAGGTACAGAGATCCTTGAACTTTGCCACCCAGGTGGACAGGGTTGTTAAGAAGGCATACAGTGTTTTAGCTTTTATTAATAGAGGAATCGACTTCTGGAACCATGAGGTTATGCTACAGCTGTACAAAACTCTCGTGCGGCCGCACTTGGAATATTGTGTACCGTTCTGGTCACCGCAATATAAGAAGGATGTTGAAGCTTTCGAAAAGGTGCAGAGGAGATTTACTCGGATGTTGCCTGGTAAGGAGGAAAGTCTTACGAGGAAAGGCTGAGGAACATTTGGTTGTTTCCATTCGAGAGAAGAAGGTTGAGAAGTGACTTAATAGAAACATATAACATAATCAGAGGGTTAGATAGGGTGGTCAGGGAGAGCATTCTTCCAAGAATGGTGACGACCAGCACGAGGGGGCATTGCTTCAAATTGAAGGGTGATAGATATAGGACAGATGTCAGACGTAGTTTCTTTACTCAGAAAGTAGTAACGGTGTGGAATGCTTTGCCTGCAATGGTCGGTGATTCGCCAACTTTAAGTACATTTAAGTCGTCATTGGACAAGCATATGGACGAACATGGAATAGTGTAGGTAAGATGGGCTTCAGATTGGTATGAAAGGTCGACCAACATCGAGTGCCGAATGGCCTGTACTGCGCTGTAATGTTCTATGCTGTATGTTGTATGGTCTAACTCCCTCTGCTTCTATTCAAGGGCGTATTTGCGTTCTGTTCACTGTTTCATTGTGCATTATCTGAATGACAATTTTACGAACGCATATTTTCCCAAACATGCACTGCAGCCTTCGCAGCTTTGTCTTTCCACAAGGGGTCCCACATGGTGGAAGGGAAGCAGTTGCAGGTTATTCTCCCAATGATGTAATCCTGAGGTCTTCCAATACCTTTCCTGCATGTGGGTGTACTCACAACAAGGGTTACTCAACGTTCACCGGGCAGCTAAATTTCAAAGTTTTCATCATTGTCTACAAATCTCTTGACTGTCTTTCCTCTATCTATCACTGTCATGTCTTCCAGGCCACTCAAGAGCAAATAGAGTTTGTCAATAGTATACCAACCCAGCCAGCGGACACAGCACCCAAGATTATGTTTTAAAGTGCTCTCTCAGATATTTACATTCCCTCGAACTCCAAAAGCCGGAGTATGTTCGATTTGAACTGTTTCACGTTTGGTGCCTAAACGACATCTGCCATGTAAGAAATTATGAAATCTTGAAGCGACGTAAATCGCACCAGGCTATAGGAAAGGAATTACTCACCAAGTGATTAAGAAAAAAAAACTGTTATACACGCTAAAATCAGGGCAATTTATTGATATCAATACTACATCGTGTCATTTATATAAAAAAAAATTCAAAGCTTTTACTCTGATGGAGTTTAAAAAAATGTTGATCCCTGTCTCATTATGAGACATTGGGAAGCTGACAAACTATTATATCCAACAAGTGATCAAAGAAGTGGGTTTGAAGTCGCATTTTGTCACTCAAAACGAAGCTTGTATCACAAAATTGAGATGACCGAAGTTTTTCTGCTAGAGGTCATCGTCTTTTGTCAGTCGCAAAACGGTGCCTGGGTTAGTGCTTCCATCGCTCAGTGATTCAAGCACTGGTTATGTAAACCCGGGGTTGTAACCTTGAATTTCACTGCAGCCTTACTGAATTTTCTTGCAACTATTGTAGCAGACATCGGAAGGTGCGTTCTCTACGTTGTTAAGAATTATTTTTGAAGTAACAGCAGGAAGTTATTTTTACGCATCTGTTTCAGTTTAGAAGTCCACATCCGTATTTTTCCTTCGAGAAACATGAGGATGACAAGCTTCTGATGCGAAGAATGCCTTCGTTTGGCAGGAAGAACAACATGACTCATTAGAAGCAGTAACGTGACAGTGAAACAGTGGAGGACGAATACGTACAGGGATGTGGCTGAATGCTTCCATTCCATATATAGAGACAGGAATCTGCTGGAATTCAAATTAAACAAGTAGTAGGCTTGAAGAGCACAGCTATCCAGGATGCCTCAAAGGTGGAGAAGTCAACAATTAGCGGGTACAAATTATTCACGATTGGGGCAGTCCTCGAAGGACAGCCTCCTGCCTGTTTACCCATCTGATAATGTAAACACAATCGGATTTTAAAGCTTGTAGTGAAGAAAAAGAGGCCAAACGGGTCAATTCCACATTTTATGGAAGTTGGGCTCTCTTGAGGCCTTTGTCACTTTCAACAGATGTGTCTGTATTGTTCCCTCTATGGGTCAAACTGAGGTTCAGTTTTCCCACAGTTCATGAACAAATTTGACGGTATCTGACATCAGCCTCATTCGCTGGTGCATTTGAGATTAAAACTTTGCAGGGAAAGTCACATTCAGATGAATACTTCAGACGTCAGGCTGTGGGCCAATTGGTGGAAACTGGAAACGAGAATATTTGGATGTTTGACGACTGGCACTGACATAATGTATTAATCTGCGGTGTAAAGGCACGGTTTCACGAACACTCATTTTTGGAAGGAATTTCTCATCGCAGGAAAAGAAACCTATGCTGTTCAGAGAAGACGCAATTGCACATGCCCTCCTTCCTGGTCGACTATTGGTTACAATGCAGCGCTTTCACCGCTGTGGTTTGAGTTCATTTCTTGGTCAGGGAATCAGGATTTATTGTTCCTGATGCGGGCAACATCAAAAGTAGAGCATCGTTGACAGGAATCGCATTTTAAACGCGTCCACATGTGCCTTGCAATATTGTACAGTGCCGCAAGGTGGCTCACTGGTTATCACTGCTGCCTCACAGCGCCAGAGATATGATTTGCTACAACTGGGTCGACTGACAGTAAGGTGTTCTATTCAAGAGAAAATGAAGAGAAAAAGAGTAAGGATTTGTTCTGTGAGGGTTAATCCCTGGAGAAAAGGTGTTCATTTGTTGCATCGAATAGTCAGTTTCTGAAATGTATGTATTACATGTTCCCTTATTGTGTTGCTTTAGCAAATGTTCAGACAGGGGAGAAAAGTGAGGAAAAACAGTCATGACCCAATCAGTGATTGATCCATTGTGCAACAACCAACGGATTCACTTTTGACTGAACTACCTCCCATTTTCTCTCCATTGGTAATGGTCGTATACAGCATTATAGCGGGTTTTCATGTGTTGTTCTGACCCCAGCATCCTTTCTTAACATGGACTATACTGGGACATAAAGAGATGATAAAAGACATGGATGGCGATGACTGGAACGAAAAGACGTCAGGAAGAATGGACAGTGTTTACTTGGAAACAGAATAATGGAAAGGAAGCTAACGATGTAGTGGGGGACAATGCCATTTGAAAAGATAAAGCGGGGTTTCATGGAATGATGCAAAAGATGAATAAATCATGAGGCGTGACACCAGGTAAAACTGAGTTTTGTCCGTATAGAAGGTTTCTAGGCGATGTGAATTTAGCGAGAGTAAACAGGGGGGAAATTCCCTCATTCAGATGGATCTATTTCAAGATTATAGAACTTCAAAACCAGCGATGAATGATAAAGAGAAGTTTGGAGCTCGCAATCTTTTTCCTTCTACAGCTATTGAACTCGAAAATGTTTACGTTTTCTCAGGAAAAAAATATTCAGAAGCTGATTCTAATATATTTGTGAAGACACATGCAGGCACGAAAGGAATAAATTTCACGGGGACAGGGAATCTGGGCGGACATCATGGGTACGCGTTCGGTGCACACTCTTTAATTGGTTAACGTTTACTGGAAAGAAACCTCATAACACCTGCAACTGAGCACGACTAAGTATAGAATGAGCGGATTGTGAGGAAAGGTTTAGCAGCTTGTTCCACATGAACTTCTATAAATTGTAAAAGAACTGAGATCTGTGTGTTAGCTCAGCATTAAATGGAAGCCGGTTAGCTCATTCCGCTGCATTACTGGTTTATGATATAAAGTGATGCCAACAGTGTGGGAATAATTCTAGCAATGTCTCAGCATACCTTCAGGATCCTGATCTCCCCACTCAGCGAATAATTTAGAAGATGGCGAACATCAAAGTGAAACTATACTATCGTGAGTTGGAACTGACCTGCTATGTAATGTACCTTTGTTCTTTCATCTGTTGCATTGGAAAATTTGGCTGCAATCACAGAGAAGGGAGTGAGTTCATTTGCTGCTCACTCATTCGCCCAACCATATCTAGTGACAAGACATGAAAAAAACCCTGTTTGAATTCTGTAATCTTCATAGCAGTACATATTTGTCACTTCTATTCCAGTTTTTCTGATAACAGGCAAAGTGTCCAATGAGATAAACCTAATCATTTTTGGATTGTTTTTATGGACTGTGCAAGTTTGCAGCAAAATTAGTAATATGAAGCGAGCTGAACCTCCTTTCCAGAATTTAACACAGCGCAGGTTCAGCGACATGAGAAACGTCATCGACTTCAAAAATCACCTCTGTATCTCTCGTGAGTAATAGATATTCACTCAGAGGGTCTTTATGACTGGTCTTAAGTGACTGAGGTATTTCCCAAGGAGAGAACACTCCACAAAATCAGATTTTTTTGAATAAATGCTGTTTTACTCAATGTTCTTTTGCAACTTTTTAATATATATGCACACACACACACACACATACATGCATGCGGACACACATTTATATGTATGTACATACATATAGCTCGCACATTCGACGGGAAGAACATTCAAATGGTCGACCATCCATTCCAAATATTCTGAATTTACACACACACACACATATGCGTGTGTGTGTGTGTGTTTGTATGGGATGAGCTACGAGGGGTAAACCATGGGGTAAAGATCTATAGCATAGTGTTTGTCCCTGTGATCAGAAGGGTAGGGGGAAGTGGCGGAGAGCAATAGTTATTGAGAACTACATAGTGAGGGGGACAGATTGCAGTTTCTGTGGGTACAGGGCAGGCTCATGATTGATGTGATACCTCCAAGTTACCAGGGTTTGTGATGTCTCGCAGCGTGTTTTCAAGATACTTCAGGGGAGGGGGAGCAGCCCGAGGTCATGTTTCACAAACACACTAACAACATATATAATAAAAGTGATGTGGATGCATGGCAGAAACTCAGGGATCCAGGTAATATCTTAGATCGAGATCAAACAGAGATTTTCTCTCTGATTGTTTACACATGCCACGTTATAGTGAGGGAAAAAAATAGAGAGAGAGCAGATGAACACGTGGTTGTAATGACGGTGCCGATGATAGGGATTTGGACATCTGGATAGTTGGGGCATATTTTGGAGTTGGTTGGACCTCAACAAACAGGATGGTCTTTACCTGAACCGGAAGGGTACCAATATGCTGAGTGGATAAATTTCTAAAGCTCCTCAAGAGGGTTTAAACGAATTCAGCAGCAGAGTGCGAACCTAAATTTTAGCTGCAGTTTGCAGGAAGTTTTGAGTGGTTAGGACATAAATCGATTTTCGGGTTTGCAACTGAATGTTGGCAAGGATGAAGTTGGTTTGAAGTGTACCTACTTCACCGCTAGGAGCATCTGATATAACGTGGGTGTCATGGGTTGTTGACAGGGGCTTCAATATTGTGGCCATTTCAGAGACATAATGGAGCACTGAAAGGAATGGTTGTTCCAGGCACCTCAGTTTCGTCTTTTCAGTAAGAACAGGAAAGTCGTTAGAGAGGGGGAGACATGGCATTTTTAGTCAAAGACAGTATTATAGTAGCATAAAGGATATTTGGTGAGGACCCGACTCAATCTGCTGAACTAGAATATTCTGAGATTAAAATCAGGCAAGTGGAGGTCCCCACCAAAATGTTCTAGAGATATGGAGGAAAAGATTGCCAACATGATTCTGGATAGGAACGGAAGTAACAGGGTAGTTGTAGTAGGGAAGTTTAACTTTCCAAATATTATATATATATGTATATATATATATATAGCAGAGTATGAGGTTCTGTTTGGAGAAAGGCCAGTATGATGCAATCAGGCAAGAGTTAGAATGCACCAGATGGGAAAGCAAACGCAGGGGTTTTGCACACTTGAAATATGGAGCTTGTTCAGGGAAGCGCTCATGCATGTCCTTGATAAGTATGTGTGCGTCATGCAGGGAATATGAGGGTAAGACAGGGAGCAATTTTTACTCAAAAAGTTGAATTTCCTGTCAAAAGGGAGATGGCAGTGTGTCTAAACATGAAATATGTAGGCTGAGTTAGGGCACTTGAAAATTAAAAGCTAGCAAGGAAGGGCCAAAATAGAGAGCTACTCAGAGCGAAGAGGGGACATAAAAAATCGTTAGCTGGCAGGGTCATTTAAAACCCTGAAGCTTTCTCTTGTCATTTCAAGAATAAAAGAATATCTGGCATATGATTCGGGCCTGTCAAGAACAGCAGTAGGAAGTCGTCAACGGAGTCCGAGGATAGGAGAGGCGCTGAATGTATATTTTCCATCATATCTCAAATGAAAAAGACAATGTTGTCGAAGAGAATTTTGAGATGCAATCTGTTAGAATAAATGAAATTGACATTCATAAATACGAGTGTTAGCAATTCTTGAAAGCCTGAAAATAGATTTGTCCTCTTGGCTTGATGGGATGTATGCTAGGATTCTCTGGGAATCGTGGGAGGAGATTGCAGAACTTTTGACTTCCAACTTTATTTCGTCAGTTTCTATGTGATTACTGCGAGAAGAATCGAGTTCAGCAAATATTGTCTCCTTCTTCACGAAGGGGAGTAGGGAGAACGCTGGTAATTATAGAACAGTCGTCATATTTCCTTATGGGTGAACGTTTCGGAAAGATTATTAGAGATATGATTTATGATCACCGAAGAAGGAACAAGTTGATTCGCAACAGTCAACACGATTTTGTGAATAGCAGGTTGTGCCTCACAAACTTTATTGAGCTTTCTGAAAAGGTCAACAAACAGGTGGATGAGAGTAAAGTGGTTAACATGGTGGATATGATTTTCACGAAGGCACGGTCGGCTGTTCTATAAAATACAGAGACATGGGATTGACGGTGAGTTAGCGGTTAAGATCAGTAATTGGCTCGCTGAAAGAACACAGAGTGTGGTAGTTAATGGAAAATATTCATCCTGGAGTTCAGTTACTCATGGTGTACCAAAAGGTTCCTTTTTGGGTCCACTGCTGTTTGTCACCTTTATAAATGACCTGGGTTCGGGCATGGGATGATGGATGAGTAAATTCGCAAAACACACTAAATCGATGGAGTTGTCAACAGTGCCGAAGTCTGCTGCAGGTTACAGACGGACATGAATAATCTGAAGATCGGGGCTCAGAGTTGGCATATGGAGGTTATTGTGGAAAAGTGTGAGGTGATTTACTTTGGAATGAGCAACAAGAATATAACGTTCTGGGCTAATTGTAATATTCTTGGAAGCTTAGATGACCAGAGCGATCTCGGCGTCCATGTACATAAAACTCTGAAAGTTAACACACACCTAGATGGATTTGTATGCAATGAGCACAGTGTGTTAGTTTTTATTGGGAGAGGGATTTAGTTTCAGGGCCAAACGATCACTTTGCTGCTCCAGACATTTGTCTGGCATGGCCAAACTTGTCGATTTGCGTGCAGTTCTGGTCGCCACATTATAGGACGGATGTGAAAGCATTGGAAAAGTTGCAGACGGGTTTTCCTAGGATGTTACCTTCTGTGAAGGGAAGGTCTTACGCGGAAAGGCTGAGGGACTTGAGGCTGTTTTTGATAGAGATAAGAAGTTTTGAGAAGTGAATTAATAGAGACATAAAAGATGATCAGAGTTTGCCGTAAGGTGGACAGTGAAGGCATTTTCTTCAAATGGTGATGGTTGGCACAAGGGCATATCGATGCATTTTGAGAGTGACAGATGCCAAGGGAGATGCCTTTCTCAGAGAGTAGTAAGAGTGCAGAACGCCTTGTCTTCAACAGTCGTAGACTCACCAACCTTCAGGGCAATTAAATGATCATTGGATAAACTTACGGCTAAAAATGTCAAAATGCTGGTCAGATGGACTTCAGATTGGTCTTACAGGTCGGTGCAACATTCGTGCCAAAAGCACTTTATTGCAATGTAATATTCCGGGTTTAAACTGTTCTTCAGCTTGAAGTTGCAATCATCTCTTGTCAGTATCAGTAAAACAAACACCTGGCGAGAATCCAATGCACAACTTTGGCAGTTCATGTGCTGCCATTCTGTCATGCAAGTACAGCAAGCTAACTAACTGCACCACTGGACCTGCCGTCTAATGGTGACGAACGGCTCCTGATCTTACCACTGGGCCCCTCAACCCAATTACTTATTTTTTCTGTGTATCTGAAATGAAACGCAGTGCAGAGGTGGTTATACTGATAATGGATCATCGATTATGAAGCATCGGCTTCAGGAAAATGGCATAGATAAATGTGGTGAAAATCGGTTTTATTGAATACTGCATACATTTACCATGGCTTCCTGCGTTGGTCACAGGCAATGTTATGTGGCCATTGTACTGGGATTTTCCTTCTATCGGCTTCAATTCGTCAGACAATTCGATTCACTGATATTTCACCAACTTCCTTTGGCATGTTCATCTGAGACATCGACTCACACTGCACACAACATCAACAATGTTCAACATACTACGTGCACGAACATGTGGCATGGATTTTTATGCACAGTGAAGATTGAATAATGTTCTGCAAGGGCAAATTAAATTCAGTTTAATTCGTAAAGCCGAAAGAATCCAGAGTAAGATTCAAAATGTCAGAAATTCACGTTCATTACCTTGGCCAGAATTCCAGCCCAGCAAAGGGGAAATCTGCCGCTGAATCCCCAGCATCCATGCAATTGCTTGCTCCATGTGTCCACTTGGAAACCTATGTGAAGGAGCATTCAGCCTGAAGGAGAACTTGTGAGAATCCTGCGCTGTCTGATCTAAAGCTGAAATAAGAGCTGTCTATTCCAGCCGGGAGGGAAGCGAAGTGGAGATGAGACCAAAATATTATTTGGCGTTTAATTCATATTGTTCTCATTGTGATTATTTAAAAAACTTGGCCAGAAATGGCACAGACACAAAGGAGCAGAAGGAGGCCATTCTTAACACCGATCTTGTCCTGCCACGTAATTTGATATCATCATGGCTCACACAACAATTTTATGTCTTTTTCAAGCCCATCCACAACATCGTACTGGCTAACAGGTATTTATCGATCTCTACCATAAATAGACATCTATAATGTAAATCTGTGGGAGGAAAATTTTCCGTTTCGAGACAGTTAGGTTTATGCACGAATATTACTGGTTTTGTTGATGAGCAGCCGAGTCTGGTCTGACCACTTTGCAAAACATAAATTAAAACGCAATTCGGATGGGATTCGAACCCACAACCTTTGAATAGAGCTATAGAAGTACTAACGCACTTTCCATTGCGCCACAGAACCGCGCCAGCCGTTGCGTTTAAGCACACTAGTTTGCCTTTGACGCATTGCATTCAGGACACCATCTCGCGCCTGTCTGTCCTTGTCACACTTTATGATACCTGGTCCTTATCCACTAGTGCACTGGCTCATCAAGTGTTCGGCTACAGACTGCTGAAACGTTCTCATGACACTTACCTTTACCACAGATTCAGATAATAATTTCCGGATAATCAATACTCTATAGGTGAAAGTATTCTTCCTAAATCTCCTCCTTGTCTCCTGTCTTTCATTTATGTTACGCTGTTCCTTCCCAATACAGGCTTATCCCTGTCACACATATCAATCCTCTTCATAAAATGAGCACGTTAATCGGTTTCTTATTCAGCCTTCTCCGCGCTTAGAGCAACATCCCCAGCCTAGCTCGCGTACCTTTACAATGGGAGTGGTCAAACCCTTTCCATTCTTTTCATCTCCTGTGAAATTCTCCTCCTGCATTCAGACGCTTCCAGTATCTGGCGATTACAACAGAAAAACAAAGTTCTCAGAAGAAAACCCAAAAGG
Source organism: Chiloscyllium plagiosum (assembly GCF_004010195.1). Classification (NCBI taxonomy): domain Eukaryota; kingdom Metazoa; phylum Chordata; class Chondrichthyes; order Orectolobiformes; family Hemiscylliidae; genus Chiloscyllium; species Chiloscyllium plagiosum. The sequence continues at coordinate 12,323 of NW_025214216.1, read as the reverse complement.
TCTGAACAAAATCAGCAGCTCTTGTCTATCTCTGATGAGGAAGGAAAGTTAACGCTTCGAGTCCAACGATCCGTCTTCAGAACTAATGGGAAGGGAGGGTGGGTGAAGAATGTGTAAGAGGGCGGACGGTTTCTAAAATGATTGAACTTGATGTTGGGTCCTAAAGATTTCATGGTCTGCCGGTAGAAAATGAGTTGCGTGTCTTCCAGCTTGTGTTGTGTCTTGAAGGAGCACTGCAGCAAATCAGAGACTGAAATGGTGGCCTGGAACAGTGTCTAGATTTGAGTGGTGTTGGAAAAGCACAGCAGTTCAGTCAGCATCCGAGAAGCAGTGAAATCGACGTTTCGGGCAACAGCCCTTCATCAGGAATACAAGCAGAGAGCCAGAATGGTGGGAACACAGTGTAATGTTGAAGTTATAGGAGACTGGAAGATCGGGATAGTTTTTGTTGATTCTGGACATAACGTAAGTGATCTCAGCTTTGTCACCGACTTTATTTTCCTCTCTCCTTTGGAGAGAGATCACATTCTGAGCAGGAAATACAGTTGCCTCGATTAACTGAAGTGCAGACAAATCTCTGGAACATGCGACCGGGAGCTTCCAGAGTGAGGAGAGATATCTGAAACCAGCAGGAAATGTAACTGACAACATCGAACGTTACAATGCAGTACAGGCACTTCGGCCCTCGCTGTTGCCGCAACCTGTAAAATAATGTGATGTCCATTGTAATGGTAAATTAGCATTTATTTTGAATCCAATAAAAGCACAAGGAAACAAATAAGTAATTACCTGACTTTGCAGAGGCATGTGTTGCAGACAGACAGAAAAAAATGTAAAGTTAAACCGACATAATAGCAAACATACAAGGCCAGTAAACTACCATATCAGGGACAAACAGTCAAGGAATGAGAAAAAAAATCCTTTTGATGTGGAAGGCACCTTTCCTCACGTACCATTGCCGAAGGAATCCAGCGAGAGGTGGCAGAATTTGAGACGATGCATACTGCAGGCACAAAAAAAACGAAAGATTGTATTTTCAGCGACGATGTGCGTACCTGATTCAATGCACACATAAGGACAGATATGAAGAAATTAAATTAGCTAACTCAGGCAGATGGAGCAGTCCAGGTAACCCCCACCAAGAGGGTAGCCTGGCGATTAGGTATGGTAGATGTCACGGACCCAAGATTAAGAAGGGTCCCTACTGAGTGCAGAGCAAAAGGCAAACGTGATGTGGGGTTCATAGGAAGCTGTGAACCCATAAGAATAGCCCGGAAGTCTGTGTATCGTCCATGGAGAGCACGAGACCCGTTAAAACACGAGACTGCCAAAGGATACTACTTTGCATCCCTCCTGAAAGCTTTAGTGATAATTCTTTGTGGATAATCTCCGGTGAGAGCCCCCATTTTTCTGGTCAAAAAGGCAAACATTCCAGGTGAATCGGGGAAGCGGAGCTTTGTTCATGACCTGCAGGTAGTCAATTATACTGTTGTTCCGCCCGCCCCAAATGTTCCTAATCCTTGTACTATATGAGTTCAAATTCCACCTGACAGTAAATGGTTCTCTGCTATGGATTTATCAAATGTCTTCTTTAGTGTACCGGTACACCCAGAAAGTCAATTCTGGTTCACTTTTCTACTCAAAGGCAAATCATATACATTCAAGCGACTTTGTCAAGATGACTGTGAGTCCCCCACCATAATTAATGAGGCTCGATGCTGGAGTCTGGAGATTCTTGTTTTAACCCCGGGGTCAGCGCTTCTGCAGAATGTAGACGAATGCTTAATAGCAGCAACAACAGAGGAACAATGTGAGAAAGATACGCTTGTGTCGCTCTGCCATCTCGCCAGGAATGGGCATAAAGCTTGTTTCGCAAATCTACAATTTGTGCAACAACAGGTGAAGTTCTTTGGTCATTTCTTGTCTGAACAAGGGAAGGGCATTGGTCAAGACAAAGTTCAAGCAATCCAGCAAAATCCAAAGCCTCACACGAAGTAACAATTGCTATTCTTTTTGGTCATGCACACTTACTGTCGATTTTTTTATCCCACAACGGCGGCACGGTGGTTAGCACTGCTGCCTCACAGCGCCAGAGATCCGGGTTCAATTCCCCCCTCAAGCGACTGACTGTGTGGAGTCTGCACGTTCTCCCCGTGTCTGTGTGGATTTCCTCCGTGTGCTCCGGTTTCCTCACACAGTCCAAAGATGCGCAGGTCAGGTGAATTGGCCATACTAAAAATTGCCCGGAGTGTTAGGTAAGGGGTAAATGTAGGGGTAGGGGTGGGTTTCGCTTCGGCGGGTCGATGTGGACTTGTTGGGTCGGAGGGCCTGTTTCCACACTGTAATCTAATCTAAAAAATTACACAACCCTTGAGGCGCCACTAAATGAAACTTCCAATGGCTTAGAGTTGCAGAACCAGAGACTGTTGCAGTTGAATTAAAAAGGCGCTCCAAACCACACCTACACTGGGGGTCCGAATCCAAACAAGCCTTTTGTACAAACGGTAGATGCATGACATCTGAGCTGATGCAGGAGAATGTGGGAAAATTGAGGCAGGTAGTTTACATTTTGGCTAAACCTAGACCCCGTAGCGGCAGGATTGCCTATATGCCTGCAAGCCTTGGCTGCAGCTGAAAAAGTTTGTTGTAGCGTCCAGGGACACAGTCAGCTTTGGAGAATTAACCCTCCTGGTCCCACATGCATCCTTACTGTTTTCCGAGCAAAACACAGCACACATGTCTGCAGCACGTTGGCTCAGAAACAATACCGTACTATTGGAGATGCCTAACATTACAATAACGAGATGTAACGTCCGTCATGCTGCTAGCCTTCTCGCCACAACAGGAGACAGAGACCCACATGACTGTGTCGCTGTAACTCACCAAGACTGGACGTGCAGGATTCACAAACTCAGAATCAGGATATTGCGTTTTTTTGTGAATGGGTCCGCATTAAGGGGCAAACGGACAGGCCACAATTGTGTTTGGTATGCTGTAGTATCTACCCACGAGGTAGTCAAAGCGGAATCACTCCCTTGTCATCTGTCAGCTCAAGCAGCAGAGCTGATTGCCTTGACTGAGGCATGTCAATTGGCTGAGTGAAAGATAGTGAATATTTACACAGACAGCAGATATGCATTCGGGTTGTACATAATTGTGGAACTCTGTGGAAACGCAGGGGCTTCTTGACCTACACTGGAAAGCACAAAATACACCGTGGCCTGACTTTGGACCTCCTGGAAGCGGTCCTTCCGTCTAAATCATTTGTTGTCTGTAAATGTGAAGCCCACACGAAAAAGTACTATTCCCTTTCTCAAGGCAATGCGAATGCAAACTCAGCGGAAAGGACAGCAGCCCTGCAGCCGCCAAGTGATCAGTTGACATGTGTATGTCAAATATTTGTAATCCAAAGCAGACTTATGGGAGGTCGAGTCGCAGGCCACGCCGAAGGACAAGCGTGAATGGAAAATGGCAGGGTGCAGAATGAGGGAATGGGTGTGGTGTGGCCCCATTGGTAAACCCTGTCAACGCGATTATTATTCCCATTCCATGCCAATTAACACACAGTGAGGACCATGTGTCAAAAGGGGAGATGTAGCGAATAAAGTGGTATGATTTTATCTTGATATGTAATTTGGTTTCCGTGGTCGAATCTGTAAGTCCTCTTCGGACATTGTGCAAAATAATTTCCCAAAGGTCATCTTAGTCAGTCCAGGACTGAGGTTCAGAAAAGAGCAAATGTTTCTGTTTTTTTTGGAGCTGGCTGTGTTTACATTCTCCCCGCCTCACTATATGGAGAAAGACTTATAAACTCCCATTCCTGTCAGTCCAGGTGAGACACTTTGTGACGCGGGTAGTTTCATTGGCAAAGAAAAGACATTTATCCCCATTAAGCTTCCTTTCATCCTCTGTCTGCCCATTCATTCAATTTGATCACTGCTGTTTTGATAAATTTCACCTCTGCTCTCCTGTTGTTCTTCCGTAATTCGAGGGAACGTCCAACCGAATCCCGAAATCATATTAATGTTTGGTTGTTCATGTTACGTCAATGACCAGACCAGAACAAGCTAGCAGGAAATTGAATAACACAAAAAATATTTTTAAAATTCCTTCCAGAAAATTAACCGACTGCAAAGTCAGAATATGAGAAATGTCAGAGTGCACTGATATTTAGCCCATTTCACAACGCACAGATACACCGAGACGAGTTCAGTCTTTGCGAAATGTTTATTTATAATTGTGACAATTCCCTGGGGCAGATCCTCCCTCAATCCACAAAAATGTATGCTGCCAAAAACTATTTCAGTTCAGATTAAAATGGCTCAGGGTACTTTCATCAACCCAAAGGTTACTGCGCCATGTCAATTGAAGTGTATCCAGATAAGGTTCGAACTCCCAGTCTTTTCTCCCACAGCTCCCTATTCCAGTTGCTCCAGCCTAGTTTGGAGCTCTCATCCTGGGCGTTTCACGCGCCTCACTGCCTTCATAGAAGAACTGCATGCTCACGGACTTGGTCACTGGCAGAAAGAGTAGAGATTCACACGTTCATTCCGCTCTCAAATTCCGATCGGATCTTCGCCACTGCGTCGCTAAATTTCTGTTATTCCAGACTTGGAAGCCAGTGTGATTGAAGTGTGCAACCGTAGTTACAACCTTATCTCGAGGCACTGGTAAAGTAACAATGAGAAACCTCGTTGTTATTTAAACCAACATTTCAACAAGTTGTTTGCTAAGCCTGTACATTTCATCTTTTCGCGAAATCTATCGAAATCAGTCTTCAACATTCTCAATGATGGACTCTCCCCCCACAGCCACTGAGGACATCGAAGATGACGATACAAGCCAATCTCAGTAGGTTATCCTCTTGTGCATGTGGTGCTGTTCCTCGCCAATCTCAGCCATTGCATTTATTGCTTTTACTGTTGGTTATTTTTTCACGTGATCGTATAGTGGCTCGTCCTCTGCATTGTGGCCGAAGCAACCTCCATTCAAATCCGAGTATCAGTAATGCGCATTTGTTCCATGTTACTCCACATAACCCTTGCAAAACAAACGCAGAAAGGAAGAAATCAGTTTTTAAGGTTAAAATGCTCTCGAAGGTGATGATTTTCTTGCTTCAAACTTTATCTGAACCTAATCTCGGAGACGTTTCTCCCTTTCCCAATCACTATTCTTCCATTCCATCCTTCCTTACATGCCACTGGGGCATTGCATAAAGTAACATTCACTTTCATATTGACACCGTTAAGTTAGTGCTGAAGCTTTGACTCTTGTTAGATGAACTTGCACCAATATCACCATGAGGAGCTTTAAGCCACTTAATGCAATCAGATAATGTGGTTGGGTTATCAATCCTCATGTAAAGTGTTTGATTTGCATGGACCAGATATCATTGGAGCACTGGGTTCATGAAAAGGACGCAGAGCAGTCTCGAGGAAAAGAGACTTTATTAGAAAAGACCAATGTTTGCGAATTCCCCATATTTTTTTCAAGTCTTTATTCGTCTCTCGCTAAAGTGTTATGTATAATTCTGCAATTCACATAAAAGAAGCGATATGACAGCTGTGGAAATGGTGCAGAAGTGATTTGCCAATATATTGTCTGGATTGAAGAACTTCAGCTATGAAAGAGTTTAGACAGACTGGCTTTGCTTTTGTGAGAGCAGGAGAGATTGAGAGGAAACAGTATTGAGATGTAGGATATAATGAGGGGCATGAATTGGGTACACTTAACGAAATATTTCTCGATGATGGATGGATCAATCAATCATAGATTTAAGATAAGAGTCATAAACGTTCGAATAGCTCTACATAAAAACAACTTTATCAGCTTGCGAGTCATTGGAATCTGGACATCACTGTCCCTATGAGTCAGAGCGGCAGAAATACTAATAATCTTCAGAGATACTTAACTGTGAATTTGTAATGCTATAAGGCATACAACGTTAAATGATGAAAAATGGGATGAGGATAATCAAGCAGGTGTTATTGACAAGAGCATGCACAAGTAGCTTGCAGCCTTCAGGTCAAGGATGCAGATGGTGTGGGGAAGTTCGATGGTTTTGGGAAGTTGGTTTGCGGCCGTTTCCTCCCCTTTCTCGGTGATATCTTCAAGGCAGATGAAACTCATGTGAAGCTCTGCTGTCCTGCAGCGTTTCGAATTGATTTGATTTATTTCCCACTGCTTTCAGTTGCTGTTTTTTGTCGTTACTTTGCATGTCCCAGTATGTTGATTCCAAATCAACTTGTTTTTTATTGGAGTCATTGGATGAGTCTCGTCATTCTAGATATTCCCTGGCTTCACTCTGTTTAGCTGGCCCCAATGTATTTGTGTTGTCACAGTCGAATTTGTTGTCCTCGTCATCGCTGTGCATTGCTACTCGGGAGAGCTGGTTGTGTTGTTTAGTGGATCTTCCAGAAATATTTTGCAACAATAGATATTTCCGCAGATTCATTGTCTAAACCAAAGCCAGGGGGACGTGCCATTACCCAACAAACCAAGCTCTCTAAATTATAGGTCAAAGTATGTCTCGGCACGTACAGCCAGACTCCTCTGACCACTCGGAGTTATGAGACAGCATAAACCGAAAGACATATTTGACAACAACTCACCAAACAATGGACCAAATACCCATCATAGGCAAGACAAATTTGGTAAAAAATTATTGCATGTCGTGACTACAGGAAACATTATACAGGACAGACAACTCACGATACGCATTCTTGAAGATCAACTTGACATGAAACACCACTGCCAGGTGTCTGCAGTAGGTTGACTCATGACACAGAGTGTCGCTGATTCCATGGCTGGAATCTCGCAATGTGTGACAGTCTGCAGCAATGGAGAATGTGTTGCTGGAAAAGTACAGCAGGTTAGGCAGCATCCAAGAAGCAGGAGAATGGATGTTTCTGACATGAATACGTCATCAGATATTCGGCCAAAACGTCGATTCTGCTACTCCTCAGATGCTGCCTATTCTGCTGTGTTTTCCAGCACCGCACTCTGGACTCTGATCTCCAGTATCTACCGTCCATACTTTATCCTCCGTCTGCAGCATTAGTTAGTTCCTTGTGTGAGGGAACTGTTGATATTACCAATGTAAAATTCGATTGCTGATTGAGAAACACAACCAGGTCCGCAGCGCAAAAGAGTGTTTCTGTTGTTTTGAGTTTCCTGGCTGTACAATGTGTGCTTCTG
>NW_025214216.1:2530-4914 GCF_004010195.1 Chiloscyllium plagiosum | reverse complement strand
CAAAATGCGAAATAAAACGTACAAAATGACGATGACAGATGAAGCATGAGAGTATTCATGGGTAATCTGACTTCCACTCCGCAGCTCCCCTAATTCCCACACCCAGCCCCATTGTAAACAAATGTTAGAGAACCATAAACATTAACGTCGTCCATTGGAACGATCCAAGTCTTTTCTAAATTTTCGATTTGGCATTAGTTTCAGTTATTTTTTTTCTTTCCTGGGAAATCATCTCTTTCATTGTTAGCAATCGTAAAGGGAGCCATCCTTTTTGTCATGGAAATAATATGATACTAAACTTTGTTTGTGGCGTGTATAAGACTCCACTGTGTCACACGTTTCTTCTACTTTCTCTCGATTTTAATGGTACTTTGTCTTTTGAATCTTCCGACTAACGTGCATGACCTCATAATCCTGACATGTAACTGCATCTGACAAGTTTTTGCCCAAGCACCCAATCTATCTATATGCCTATTCATATTGCCACGATCTCATCATAACATGCTCTCCCACGCGTGTGTATTGTCAGCAAATTTGGACACATTTCACACTGCCCCTTTCTCCATGCTATTAACAGAGAGATAATTGAAGCCTTGAATATACCCAGTCTTGAAAGGCCTCTGCTGTAAATGTTTCTACATACTTGCTACCCTCTGAATGTGAGACCATCCTCCTCATTTATTTCTTATGTGGGTAACCCCTTCCACTGAGATTGGGATCTCCGTTCCTTCACTATTCTGGATATAAAGTAGAACAGAACAAACTTTGAAAGAAAAACACAATCTCACTGCTGTGTCCAGTGCCAGTTCTGAGTTTTCTTTTTTAACCTCTGTTTGAACAAACTGCCCTGATGAGCACATTATTACTGACAATGACACATCTGCTTCAGAGGTGCTTCAGTGCCTGTGATTGGAGTGGAGCTGAAAGGTGCGATAAAAGTGCATCTTTTTTCACTCGACTATTTCCATAATATTAACCTCTCTGCTCATGAAAATGGATCCGTTATATGCATTCAAGCTCTCATCAATACCGAGCATGTTTCACTCATAGTTGATTTTAAATGATTTCTTGTTGGATGAGTTATCTCTGCAACTCCAGAAAAGCCGTCTCAACAAATCGATATGTTCTCAGGTCTGCTTATTCCTTGACATACAGGAAACTTGCTCCAAAGAAAACATTTCCAGAGTCGTGAATCTCTCCGCAAAAGGAGTTTTATTTATCTCTCTACATGTTGCAAAGCAGAGGATTGTGAAAAGATTCTGGGAAAATGTTGCCAATTGTCAAGTGGGAAACCTTTCAGCAAGCAAAACAGAAATCCCAGCGTCGAGCTTTGTGAATCTTTAGATCTTCCTTGGAGCGCGGATTTAGTGGAAAATGAAGGGTGAACTGGCCGGCTGGGCAGAGACAGTTTAGAAATCCTTCTGTTCTTTCGGAGGCCGGTATTTTGACTCTGATGTACTCCGGACTTGAATTGATCTGTGACATTGAAGAATTCTGTTCCTGCACGTCAGGAAGACAAATCTCATCTCAGCTCCGGGGCAATTAGAAAATGCCTGAACAGATAGGACACTGAAAGGCTGGAAATGAGGCGATCTCTGTAGGAGGATAACTGATTTCCGGTGTCATACATGTGACTGTAAAGGGTGGGATCAGCCTATTCCCATGTCTTCACCGTGAATTGCCCAAGATTTATTTCGGAAACGACATACTAATTAAAGATGTTTGTCAATATGGGAGGAGCAGGCTGCAGCTTGCATTCGGGGATCATTGAAGCCATTGGCTCAACAGTCTATGTGGTGATGTTAGTCAGTGCGTTCGGCTCTTCACTGACAGGTTGCTGTTCTCCCACGACCCAGGAACAGAGCGACAGCTGTTCTCACACAATCTGTTTATTTTTTGTTCTCACAGTTCCGGGATTTTACCGAGTTCAGAAAAATATTCCTCAAAAGGCTCGAAGGGAGAAGGTTCCGCTTTTAGGAGAGCTGGTTCCCGGTGACATGTATGTGTCTGCAAAGTGTGAGATCAAACTGTTCCCATTGTTCACAATGAATGCTCCAGGATTCATTTTGGAAACGTCAAATTAATTGAAGACAATTTTCACTTTGCGAAGGACAGGCAAAAGCTGGAATTCACGAACAGTCTGCTTTAGGAGATCCTGCAAGGGGCCTGCTACAAGGGACTCCCCAACCTCTGTGAAGCAATTAGTCCTCTCGTTTGGCTGTTAACCGAGAGGGTGTACCCACGCATGGAGCGGTCGCTGTTCTTATCCATCCAACTCCTTTGCTGTGCACTTTCTGGTTTTTAATAGGGTCAGTAATATGTAGCCAAACGGAAACCAATTCAGTGAGGAAACACGAATGCGTTTCTGTATTGTTGAATGGCTC
>NW_025214216.1:0-2283 GCF_004010195.1 Chiloscyllium plagiosum | reverse complement strand
AGGCAAGGAACGTTAGTAATCTGCAACCAACCGCCTGTCAGGATGGAAAAGGCAGAAAACTCCAAAGCAGGTAAGATCCATTTAGTTGTACACTTCCATTACTGAATACGTTTGCCCCTCTGACAAAAGTGATGCCAAATGAGATAAGTACCGTTCAGGGGATTGTGTTGGACTGGTGCAGACTTAGTGGGCCAAAGGGCATTTTTGTGCGAGACACTTCCATGGCCAGCTGCGAGTTGGTCAGTTTGTGAAGTAACAGGACATCCTTTGCAAAATGTCCCTCGGCGAGGAAGAGGTCGAAGCTACTCTCCTCGACAGTTCTGACAGTCACGGTATTCATTGGCACATTTCAATTGATAATAACTCTTACGGTGCATATTTGTGGAATCAGTCTATCTGATAATCAGGACAATGAGACCGTGATGTCTCATTAACCAGCCGAGAGCAAGCCCTTGCAGCTTACATTCCCCGGCTCTGCTTTTGAGATAAAGATTACTTTCTCGATGTGCCTGTGTTTATTTCAAACAGCTCATTGACATCGGGACTGGACGTTCAGGGGAACGTGGAGGTGTGACAGGGGCAGAAATAGAACAAGATGAGACGTGAAAGTGTTTAGATTTTGCCGTGGGACCGTTGTTTTTTTTTGAGGAATGTCTGCTGGGCGCTATCCTGTCAGGCCCCAGGAGCCAGACGGCTTGTTTTGGTGGGATTTGTGTTATTTAAAGTTACACATGAGAAGCGTGTTCGATTATTTCAGCTCAGTATCCATTTCATATCGCGGGTCACCACAACGGTGCCCTTTTCTGGCGAAGTGCCTTGTATTCCACTTCAAGCCGCCTTTCTCTGGAGAAACTTACAGACGTAAAGCACATGGAGTGGGGAGAATCCTGAGGATACTGTCACTGTCGGGGAATGTGCCTGTGTGACTGCCTCTGTATGTGAACATGAGAATACGCTCCTCAAAGGGGTTACAACAGTGTGACCAGGTAAACCTTCAGTACCATTGTTATGTCATTTAAGATGACAGGGAGAATGTAACTGCTGCAAACCGGGACGAGAATAGATGTATGCCTGATAACGTGCGCTTCACGATGGACGAATGACCCTTCTCCACTCCTCTCCCACACGCTTTTTAAACGCGAGGCCAGAGAGAAACTGACCTGACGAGAAAATCGCTTCACAACCTTCTACTACCAATTTTGCAAATTTATTTCTATCTTGCCACCTAAAACAGTTATTTAAATGTAAAGAAAATGAATGTGCGCTCAGCCAATGGGACACCTTTGGTAACAGTCCTTCAGCCTGAAAACGACCCTGCACCACCATTCTCAGCATACTGCTGTTAATCTAATTTTATGTCTAAGTGGAAAACTTACATTTAACTCCATGCGATCTAACTTTATGAATTAGTCAACCATGTGGAACCTTGTAAAATGTTTTATTAAAGTCCAAGTGAGCAAAGTCTGTTACTTTGTCCTCATTGATGTTCTTGGTTACGCGCTCAAAAAACTCAATCAATTCTATGCAAAACCATGCTGATTATCCCGATTCATTCATTGTATCTAAACATTCATATAAATCCTATCATTTAGAATTGCACCAAACAACTTACCCACGACCATAACCAGACACAATCATCTATCGCTCCCAGGCTTCTGCGTGAATTCCTTTCTAAACAAAGGCACAATAGCCATCCCCTGGTCATTCGGCGCCCCACTCGTCATAATAGATGATAAAAATATTTCTACGAAAGTTCCAAAGGTTTCTTTCCCGAACTTCCCACAAGTTTTCGGGATACAGGAGATCAGATCCCAGAGAAATATCCAACTTTATAATTTCCAGGTCCTCCAGCCCTTCCCCTTTTCAATGTGAACGACTTTCAAAACATCAATGTTTAATTGTACCCGTTATGTCGTTCTCCATGGTGTAAACTGACGCGAAGTGAACATTATATGTCTCTCCTTTTACTGAGATTCAAGACAAATGTGAGCTCTTTCATCTTAAAGTCCTATTTGGTCTCAAGTTCTTAATTATTGTAGATTCTCTTTAGACTATACTTAGCTTTATGTTCTGATGACATCTCATATCCTCGATTGACCTTTATGATATCCTCCTTAAGAATGCCCCTCCACTCTTTATATCGTTCAAGAGATTCACTTGAAACCATGTGTTTATGTGGAAGCTGTCCCTTTTTTAAAAAAAAAAGTCTTATGACAAGGCGTAAATCTCAGCAATCAACATTGTTCTAAGGGAATACCTACAATGTGGAACCCGGCCATTCGG
>NW_025214215.1:23134-40352 GCF_004010195.1 Chiloscyllium plagiosum | reverse complement strand
TTAGGGTGAGAGGGAAAAGATATAAAAGAGACACAGAGGGTGGTACGTTTATGGAACGCGCTGCCAGAGGACGTGGTGGAGGCTGGTACAATTACAGCATTTAAGAGGCATCTGGACGGGTATATGAATAGGAAGGGTTTGGAGGGATATGGGCCGGGTGCTGGCAGGTGGGACTAGATTTGGTTGGGATATCAGGTCCGCATGGACGGGTTGGACCGAAGGGTCTGTTTCCGTACTGTACATCTCTGTGAGTTTTCTGTCACCAGGAGGGTGCAGTGCCCGGCAGTATTTGGGGGCCAGTGGCACATTGAGAAGTTTGTTTTCTTACAGAGCAAGTAGTGATGGGACAGAGCGAGCCTTCCAGATTAGATGGTAACTGTCCAAGGCAACTTGGGTCACACTCCGGCAGGGAACGTTCTCACAACTGGTTGGGAAAGGAGCATTCCGACCATTCGGATCACTCTGTCAGAGAGCTAGCACTGGGCCAGTGGGCCAAAAGGCCACCATCTATGCTGTACAATTCCGTTCTTGCTTTCCCAAATCTGAAGCTAAGCTTCAGTGTATCTGTGTGTGTTCGCACATGTGTCTGTGTCTCTGTGTGTGTGTCTCTGCGTGCATGTGAGTGTCTCTGTGTGTGTGTGTGTCTCTGCGTGCATGTGAGTGTCTCTGCGTGTGTGTCTCTGCGTGCATGTGAGTGTCTCTGCGTGTGTGTCTCTGCACGCGTGTGCATGTCTGCGTGCATTGTGTCTCTGCACGTGTGTGCATGTCTGCATGCATTGTGTCTCTGCGTGTGTGTCTCTGCACGTGTGTGTGTCTGCGTGCATGTGTCTGCACGTGGGTGCGTGCGTGTCTCTGCGTGTGTCTGCAAGTGGGTGCGTGCGTGTCTCTGCGTGTGTCTGCACGTGGGTGCGTGCGTGTCTCTGCATGTGTCTGCACGTGGGTGCGTGCGTGTGTCTGCACGTGGGTGCGTGCGTGTCTCTGTGTGTGTCTGCACGTGGGTGCGTGCGTGTCTCTGCATGTGTCTGCACGTGGGTGCGTGCTTGTCTCTGCGTCTGTCTGCACATGGGTGCGTGCGTGTCTCTGCGTGTGTCTGCACGTGGGTGCGTGCGTGTGTCTGCGTCTGTCTGCACGTGGGTGCGTGCGTGTCTCTGCGTGTGTGCACGTGGGTGCGTGCATGTCTCTGCGTGTGTGCACGTGGGTGCGTGCATGTCTCTGCGTGTGTCTGTACGTGGGTGCGTGCATGTCTCTGCGTGAGTCTGCACGTGGGTGCGTGCATGTCTCTGCGTGTGTCTGCACGTGGGTGCGTGCGTGTCTCTGCGTGTGTCTGCACGTGGGTGCGTGCGTGTCTCTGCGTGTGTCTGCACGTGGGTGCGTGCGTGTCTCTGCGTGTGTCTGCACGTGGGTGCGTGCGTGTCTCTGCGTGTGTCTGCACGCATGTCTCTGCGTGTGTCTGCACGTGGGTGCATGCGTGTGTCTGCACGTGGGTGCATGCGTGTGTCTGCACGTGGGTGCATGCGTGTGTCTGCACGTGGGTGCGTGCGTGTCTCTGCGTGTGTCTGCACGTGGGTGCGTGCGAGTCTCTGCGTGTGTCTGCACGTGGGTGCGTGCTTGTCTCTGCGTTTGTCTGCACGTGGGTGCGTGCGTGTCTCTGCGTCTGTCTGCACGTGGGTGCGTGCGTGTCTCTGCGTGAGTCTGCACGTGGGTGCGTGCATGTCTCTGCGTGTGTCTGCACGTGGGTGCGTGCGTGTCTCTGCGTGTGTCTGCACGTGGCTGCGTGCGTGTCTCTGCGTGTGTCTGCACGTGGGTGTGTGCATGTCTGCGTGTGCCTGCACGTGGGTGCGTGCATGTCTCTGCGTGTGTCTGCACGTGGGTACGTGGGTGCGTGCGTGTCTCTGCGTGTGTCTGCACGTGGGTGCGTGTGTCTGCACGTGGGTGCGTGCGTGTCTCTGCGTGAGACTGCACGTGGGTGCGTGCGTGTCTCTGCGTGTGTCTGCACGTGGGTGCGTGCGTGTCTCTGCGTGAGTCTGCACGTGGGTGCGTGCGTGTCTGCACGTGTGCGCGTGCATGTCTCTGTGTGCATATCTCTGCATGTGTGTGCATGTCTCTGCACGTGCGTGTCTCTGCACATGCCTGTGTCTCTGCGTGTGTGTCTGTGTGTGCGTGTGTGTGCCTGTCTGTGTTTGTGTCTTTGCACATGTGTATCTGTGTGTGCATGTACATGTGTGTGTGTGTGCATATCTGTGCACATTCATCTGTGTGCCTGCCTGTGTGTATATGCACCTATCTGTGCCTGTGTGTGTCTGTGCGCCTGTCCCTGTCTCTGTGTGCCTATCTGCCTGTTTCTGTATACACAGTTATTCCTGCTGCTGTAGAGTTCCGCAGTCGTCTCTCGCCCATGACTGGGGGATGGTGGGTTCTGGCAGTGATTGGGAGCTCTACACACTGCAATCCTGTGAGAGGAGTGTTCCTGTGTGTTTTCTTTGGCCCTGGCATCTCTAAGTGAGGCGTGACATTACTGGAGGAACAGGTTCTGCTTTCACGTTTCTATGGCAGCCTTGGCTGTAAGACAATGTGTCTGTGTGTTTGAGTGGAGTGGAGGAGGGGAAGCTTTTCACCTTGCAGCCTATCATGTAGCAACTCGCCTTCCCTCCGAGCGGGAGAAAGCACTGCTTTAAGATGGTGTGCGTGCACACAGACAGGCGTACAGTCATGGTCACATACTCACGTGGGCATGCACAGACACCCTCACCCATGCACGTGCACGCAGCCACATGCGCGCACACAGACACACAGTCAGACACAGCTGCATGTGCACACAGATACATATGCACACATTGACGTATACACACACACACACACACAGAGGTTATGCACACTCTCTCATACACATGAGCATGCACTCACCCCCTCTCACACTTTCTCTGATATTCTCTCTCTCACTTGCACATCCACCCACTCTCTCTCCCTCTCTCTCTCACACACACACACGCGTGCCACTTTCTCACATGCGCACACACTCTCTCTGTCTCTCACATATGTGCACATGCACTCAAACATGCTCTGTCTGAGTCACACGTGCTCTCATGCGCCCACTCAGGCACTCTGTCCCCCCTCTCCCTCCCTCCCTCCCCTCCCCCCTCAATCTCTCTCTCCCCCTCTCTTCCTCCCATCTATCTCCCCTCTCTCTCTGACCCCCTCCCCTTTCGATGATGGTTCCAGTCCTTTCTGTCAGTGAGCGCTCCCCAAGCCCAGAATAAGATGACCGGCTAGTTAATCCATCATCTCGCTGATGTGTTTTTCAGGGCACCATGAGACATTCCTGCTGAGATGGAACTTAGTGGGCACTGCTCTCTCCGACTCAGTCTGAAGCTGGCAAGTTTGAGGCTGTTGCACGTTGTACTGGGGATTGGTAGAGGTGAAGCATGGGTGTGTGTGTGTGTGCGCACGCGGGTTTTTGTGTGTGCTCGCGCATGGGTGGGGGTGGGTGTGTGCACGCGTGGGTGGGTGTGTGTGCGTGTAGGTGGGTGGGTGTGTGTGCGCGCGCGCGCGGGTGTGTGTGTGCTTGCGCGTGGGTGGATGTGTGTGTGCGCACGCATGGCTATGTGTGTGTACGCGCATGGCTGTGTGTGTGCCTGCCCACGCGTGGGTATGTGTGTACGCGCATGGCTGGCTGTGTGTGCGTGTGGTTATTTTTGCATGGGTGTGTGTGTAGCTGTGTATATCTGTGCGTGTATATCTGTGTCTGTGTGTGTATATCAGTGTGTGTGCATCTGTCTGTGTGTGTGTTTGTATATCTGTGTGTGTCTGGCTGTGTGTATATTTGTCTGTATGCGTGTGTGTGTGTGTGTATATATGTCTGTGTGTGTGTGTATATATCTGTGTGTGTGTATGGTACTCTATCCTCCTGACTTTATGTGCACTTTGCTAATTGTGCTCGGAGTCTACGCCCAGACCTCATCAATCCAGTGCAGTCAGCATCAACGGGAAACAGATTCACACAACCACACTCAGAGCGAGGGAGGCCTGGCATCTCGTTCTGCAGATTGAGCACTGGCTGTCCCTTTAAAACCGAGGGCGTGGCCCCGTGAGATGCCGCTGGGGAGTCCCGAACGTGGGGACCCTCCTGTGGGCAAGCTGGGGCTACGGGCCTAGGTGCTGGAACGGGGGATTGCCTTGGTGTGGGGCAGTCTGGGAAGAGCAGTGGCTGGCGTGTCATTTAGTGCAGGGTGGTGCCAGGAGGGTCGGGCATGAAGTCGAAGGAGGGGCCGAATGGCCTGGCGCAGCTCTGTTAAAAATGCTGAGATTATTTTCGTGCCAGGTCCAATGTCCAAACTCTGGTCGGTAAGACACTGGTTGCATCTCAGGCCAGAGGAGAGAGAGAGACTTGATAAACACAGCGAGAGTGGGTTGCGTTTTTACACAGAGGGTGGTCGGGGTTGGGTGTGGGCACGGTTACAACATGGAAGAGACACTGGCATAAGGAATGAACGGGAAAGGTTGGGGAGGGACACAGGACCAGGCAGACAGGACTCGGTCAGTTTGGAATTGTGTTTGACACGGACCCCCAAGGTCTGACTTGGTGACCAACACCGCGGTCCACCCAGGGGATGTCCCTACAGCGTGCCCGAAGGCAGCTGGTCCGCGGGGCCTGAAACCGGCACGCAGCCGTTTCATTTAGATAGCACCTTTCAGTCCGGGCAGTCAGTCCGTCACCTCGGCCAATCGCGCGCTGGGGGAGGCTGCTGGAACGCGCGCAGTGTGACACACGTGCACACCAGTTCTCGCAAAACTGATCGATTGAAACAAACCGAACCCTGCGGCCATTCTAAAAGAGGAAAGGCTTAACAGCAACCTAGGTCTGTTCAACATATCATTCAAAATACGGGCGGCACAGTGGCTCAGTGGTTAGCACTGCTGCCTCATGGCGCCAGGGAACCGGGTTCAAGTCCAGCCTCGGGCGACTGACTGTGTGCAGTTTGCACATTCTCCCAGTGTCTGCGTAGGTTTCCTCCGGGTGCTCCGGTTTCCTCCCACAGTCCGAAGATGTGCAGGTCAGGGTGAATTGACCACGCTAAATTGCCTGTAGTGTTAGATGCATCAGTCAGAGGGAAATGGGTCTGGATGGGTTACTGTTTGGAGGGTCGGTGTGGACTTGTTGGGCTGAAGGGCCTGTTTCCACACTGTAGGGAATCTAATCTATTCATCTAGTCAGTTGCATGACACTGTAATCTTTGGTTATAAACTCTGTGTCACATGATCCTGGTCCACTATCACCTGATGAAGGAGCGGCACTCCGAAAGGTAGTGCTTCCAATTAATCCTGTTGGACAATAACCTGGTGTTGTGGGATTTTTAACCTTGTCCACCCCCGTCCAACACCAGCGTCTCCAAATCAATCCCAAATAAACCTGCCGGACTATAACCTGCATATTGTGGCATTTCTAATGAGTGCGTTATGGCATTTGTAACAAGTGCATTGTGGGATTTGTAACCTGTGCATTGTGGGATTTGTAACCTGTGCATTGTGGGATTTGTAACCTGTGCATTGCAGGATTTGTGGGATTTGTAACCAGTGCATTGTGGGATTTGTAACCTGTGCATTGCAGGGTTTGTAACCTGGCGTTGTGGAATTTGTAACCTGTGCATTGCAGGGTTTGTAACCAGCTGCTGTTGGATTTGTAACCAGCGCGTTGTGGGATTTGTAAACTGGCGTTGTGGAATTTGTAACTAGCGCATTGTGAGATTTGTAACCAGTGCATTGTGGGATTTGTAACCAGCGCGTTGTGGGATTTGTAACCAGCACGTTGTAGGATTTGTAACCAGCTCTTGTGGGATTTGTAACCAGGGCGTTGAGTGATTTGTAACCGGTGTGTTGTGGGATTTGTAACCAGTGTGTTGTGGTATTTGTAACCAGTGTGTTGTGGGATTTGTAACCAGTGTGTTGTGGGATTTGTAACCAGTGTGTTGTGGGATTTGTAACCAGTGTGTTGTGGGATTTGTAACCAGTGTGTTGTGGGATTTGTAACCAGTGTGTTGTGGGATTTGTAACCAGTGTGTTGTGGGATTTGTAACCAGTGTGTTGTGGGATTTGTAACCAGTGTGTTGTGGGATTTGTAACCAGTGTGTTGTGGGATTTGTAACCAGTGTGTTGTGGGATTTGTAACCAGTGTGTTGTGGGATAGCGCATTGTGGGATTTGTAACCTGGTGGTGTGGGATTTGTAACCAGTGCATTGTGGGAATTGTAACCTGGCATTGTGGGATTTGTAACCCGGCGTTGCAGGGTTTGTAACCAGCCGTTGTTGGATTTGTAACTAATGCATCGTGGGATTTGTAACCAGCGCATTGTGGGATTTGTAACCAGCGCGTAGTGGGATTTGTAACCTGCGCGTAGTGGGATTTGTAACCCGCGCCTAGTGGGATTTGTCACCCGCGCATTGTGGGATTTGTCACCAGTGTGGTGTGCGATTTGTAACCAGCGCATTTTGGGATTTGTAACCAACGGATTGTGGGATTTGTAACCAGCAGATTGTGCGTTGTGGGATTTGTAACCCCCGCGTTCTGTGATTTGTCACCAGTGTGGTATGCCATTTGTAACCAGTGCATTTTGGGATTTGTAACCAGCGCGTTGCTGGATTTGTAACCGGTGCATTGTTGGATTTTTAACCAGTGCTTTGTAGGATTTGTAACCATCGAGTTGTGGGATCTGTAACAAGCGCATTGTGGGATTTGTAACCTGGTGGTGTGGGATTTGTAACCAGTGCATTGTGGGACTTGTGACCTGGTGTTGTGGGACTTGGAACCTGGTGTTGTGGGATTTGTAACCAGCCTGTTGTGGGAATTTGTAACCTGGTGGTGTGGGATTTGTAACCAGTGCATTGTGGGACTTGTGACCTGGTGTTGTGGGACTTGGAACCTGGTGTTGTGGGATTTGTAACCAGCCTGTTGTGGGATTTGTAATCAGTGCGTTCTGTGATTTGTAACCAGTGCATTGTGGGACTTGTGACCTGGCATTGTGGGATTTGGAACCTGGTGTTGTTGGATTTGGAACCTGGTGTTGTGGGATTTGTAAACAGTGCGTTGTGGGATTTGAAAACAGTGCGTTGTGGGATTTGTCAACAGTGCATTGTGGGATTTGTAACCAGTGCATTCTATGATTTGTAACCAGTGCATTGTGGGAATTGTAACCTGGCATTGTGGGATTTGTAACCCGGCGTTGCGGAATTTGTAATCTGTGCATTGCAGGGTTTGTAACCAGCCGTTGTTGGATTTGTAACTAATGCATTGTGGGATTTGTAACCTGGCGTTGTGGGATTTGTAACCAGCGCATTGTGGGATTTGTAACCAGCGCGTAGTGGGATTTATAACCTGCGCATAGTGGGATTTGTAACCTGCGTGGAGTGGGATTTGTAACCCGCGCCTAGTGGGATTTGTAACCCGCGCCTAGTGGGATTTGTAACCCGCGCCTAGTGGGATTTGTCACCAGTGTGGTGTGCGATTTGTAACCAGCGCATTTGATTTATAACCTGCGCATAGTGGGATTTGTAACCTGCGCGTAGTGGGATTTGTAACCCGCGCCTAGTGGGATTTGTCACCCGCGCATTGTGGGATTTGTCACCCGCGCATTGTGGGATTTGTCACCAGTGTGGTGTGCGATTTGTAACCAGCGCATTTTGGGATTTGTAACCAGCGGATTGTGGGATTTGTAACCAGTGCGATGTGGGATTTGTAACCAGGCATTGTGAGGTTTGTAACCAGCGAGTTGTGGGATCTGTAACCAGCGCGTAGTGGGATTTGAAACCCGCGCGTTGTGGGATTTGTAACCTGCGCGTTGTGGAATTTGTCACCCGCGCGTTATGAGATTTGTCACCCGGGCGTTGTGGGATTTGTCACCAGTGTGGTGTGCGATTTGTAACCAGCGCATTTTGGGATTTGTAACCAGCGCGTTGCTGGATTTGTAACCGGCGCATTGTGGGATTTGTAACCAGAGCTTTGTAGGATTTGTAACCATCGAGTTGTGGGATTTGTAAATAGTGCGTTGTGGGATTTGTAACCAGTGCATTGTGGGATTTGTAACCAGTGCATTGTGGGATTTGTAACCTGGCATTGTGGGATTTGTAACCCGGCGTTGTGGAATTTGTAACCTGTGCATTGCAGGGTTTGTAACCAGCCGTTGTTGGATTTGTAACTAATGCATTGTGGGATTTGTAACCAGCGCATTGTGGGATTTGTAACTTGGCGTTGTGGGATTTGTAACCTGGCGTTGTGGAATTTATAACTAGTGCATTGTGGGATTTGTAACCAGCATGTTATGGGATTTTTAACCTGACATTGTGGGATTTGAAACCAGTGCGTTGTGGGATTTGTAACCCGCGCCTTGTGGGATTTGTAACCCGCGCCTTGTGGGATTTGTAACCCGCGCCTTGTGGGATTTGTAACCTGCGCCTTGTGGGATTTGTAACCCACGCGTTGAGATTTGTAACCCGCGCGTTGTGGGCTTTATAACCAGCACGTTGTGGGATTTGTCACCAGCGCGTTGTGGGATTTGTCACCCGCGCGTTGTGGGATTTGTAACCCGCGCGTTGTGGGATTTGTAACCTGGTGTTGTGTGATCTGTAACCAGTGCGTTGTCAGAATTGTAACTAGCGCATTGTGGGATTTGTAACCCGCGCGTTGTGGGATTTGAAACCCGCGCGTTGTGGGATTTGAAACCCGCGCGTTGTGGGATTTGTAACCCGCGCGTTGTGGGATTTGTAACCCGCGCGTTGTGGGATTTGTAAACCGCGCGTTGTGGGATTTGTAAACCGCGCGTTGTTGGATTTGTCACCCGAGCGTTGTGAGATTTGTCACCTGCGCGTTGTGAGATTTGTCACCCGCGCGTTGTGGGATTTGTCACCCGCGCGTTCTGTGATTTGTCACCCGCGCGTTCTGTGATTTGTCACCAGTGTGGTATGCGATTTGTAACCAGTGCATTTTGGGATTTGTAACCAGCACGTTGCTGGATTTGTAACCGGCGCATTGTGGGATTTTTAACCAGTGCTTTGTAGGATTTCTAACCAGCGAGTTGTGGGATCTGTAACCAGTGGCGTTGTGGGATTTGTAACCTGGGGGTATTGTGGGATTTGTAACCAGCGCATTGTGGGATTTGTAACAAGCGCATTGTGGGATTTGTATCCTGGTGGTGTGGGATTTGTAACCAGTGCATTGTGGGATTTGTAACCTGGCGTTGTGGGATTTGGAACCTGGTGTTGTGGGATTTGTAACCAGTGCGTAGTGGGATTTGTAACCAGTGCGTAGTGGGATTTGTCACCCGCGCGTTGTGGGATTTGTCACCCGCGCGTTGTGGGATTTGTCACCCGCGCGTTGTGGGATTTGTCCCCCAGCGCGTTGTGGGATTTGTCACCCGCGCGTTGTGGGATTTGTCACCCGCGCGTTGTGAGACTTGTCACCCGCGCGTTGTGGGATTTGTCACCCGCGCGTTGTGGGATTTGTCACCCGCGCGTTGTGGGATTTGTCACCCGCGCGTTCTGTGATTTGTAACCGGCGCATTGTTGGATTTGTAACCAGTGCTTTGTAGGATTTGTAACCATCGAGTTGTGGGATCTGTAACAAGCGCATTGTGGGATTTGTAACCTGGTATTCTGGGATTTGTAACCAGCGCATTGTGGGATTTGTAACCAGTGCATTGTATGATTTGTAAACAGTGCGTTGTGGGATTTGTAACCCGCGCGTTGTGGGATTTGTCACCCGCGCGTTGTGGGATTTGTCACCCGCGCGTTGTGGGATTTGTCACCCGCGCGTTGTGGGATTTGTCACCCGCGCGTTGTGGGATTTGTCACCCGCGCGTTGTGGGATTTGTCACCCGCGCGTTGTGGGATTTGTCACCCGCGCGTTGTGGGATTTGTCACCCGCGCGTTGTGGGATTTGTCACCCGCGCGTTGTGGGATTTGTCACCCGCGCGTTGTGGGATTTGTCACCCGCGCGTTGTGGGATTTGTCACCCGCGCGTTGTGGGATTTGTCACCCGCGCGTTGTGGGATTTGTCACCCGCGCGTTGTGGGATTTGTCACCCGCGCGTTGTGGGATTTGTCACCCGCGCGTTGTGGGATTTGTCACCCGCGCGTTGTGGGATTTGTCACCCGCGCGTTGTGGGATTTGTCACCCGCGCGTTGTGGGATTTGTCACCCGCGCGTTGTGGGATTTGTCACCCGCGCGTTGTGGGATTTGTCACCCGCGCGTTGTGGGATTTGTCACCCGCGCGTTGTGGGATTTGTCACCCGCGCGTTGTGGGATTTGTCACCCGCGCGTTGTGGGATTTGTCACCCGCGCGTTGTGGGATTTGTCACCCGCGCGTTGTGGGATTTGTCACCCGCGCGTTGTGGGATTTGTCACCCGCGCGTTGTGGGATTTGTCACCCGCGCGTTGTGGGATTTGTCACCCGCGCGTTGTGGGATTTGTCACCCGCGCGTTGTGGGATTTGTCACCCGCGCGTTGTGGGATTTGTCACCCGCGCGTTGTGGGATTTGTCACCCGCGCGTTGTGGGATTTGTCACCCGCGCGTTGTGGGATTTGTCACCCGCGCGTTGTGGGATTTGTCACCCGCGCGTTGTGGGATTTGTCACCCGCGCGTTGTGGGATTTGTCACCCGCGCGTTGTGGGATTTGTCACCCGCGCGTTGTGGGATTTGTCACCCGCGCGTTGTGGGATTTGTCACCCGCGCGTTGTGGGATTTGTCACCCGCGCGTTGTGGGATTTGTCACCCGCGCGTTGTGGGATTTGTCACCCGCGCGTTGTGGGATTTGTCACCCGCGCGTTGTGGGATTTGTCACCCGCGCGTTGTGGGATTTGTCACCCGCGCGTTGTGGGATTTGTCACCCGCGCGTTGTGGGATTTGTCACCCGCGCGTTGTGGGATTTGTCACCCGCGCGTTGTGGGATTTGTCACCCGCGCGTTGTGGGATTTGTCACCCGCGCGTTGTGGGATTTGTCACCCGCGCGTTGTGGGATTTGTCACCCGCGCGTTGTGGGATTTGTCACCCGCGCGTTGTGGGATTTGTCACCCGCGCGTTGTGGGATTTGTCACCCGCGCGTTGTGGGATTTGTCACCCGCGCGTTGTGGGATTTGTCACCCGCGCGTTGTGGGATTTGTCACCCGCGCGTTGTGGGATTTGTCACCCGCGCGTTGTGGGATTTGTCACCCGCGCGTTGTGGGATTTGTCACCCGCGCGTTGTGGGATTTGTCACCCGCGCGTTGTGGGATTTGTCACCCGCGCGTTGTGGGATTTGTCACCCGCGCGTTGTGGGATTTGTCACCCGCGCGTTGTGGGATTTGTCACCCGCGCGTTGTGGGATTTGTCACCCGCGCGTTGTGGGATTTGTCACCCGCGCGTTGTGGGATTTGTCACCCGCGCGTTGTGGGATTTGTCACCCGCGCGTTGTGGGATTTGTCACCCGCGCGTTGTGGGATTTGTCACCCGCGCGTTGTGGGATTTGTCACCCGCGCGTTGTGGGATTTGTCACCCGCGCGTTGTGGGATTTGTCACCCGCGCGTTGTGGGATTTGTCACCCGCGCGTTGTGGGATTTGTCACCCGCGCGTTGTGGGATTTGTCACCCGCGCGTTGTGGGATTTGTCACCCGCGCGTTGTGGGATTTGTCACCCGCGCGTTGTGGGATTTGTCACCCGCGCGTTGTGGGATTTGTCACCCGCGCGTTGTGGGATTTGTCACCCGCGCGTTGTGGGATTTGTCACCCGCGCGTTGTGGGATTTGTCACCCGCGCGTTGTGGGATTTGTCACCCGCGCGTTGTGGGATTTGTCACCCGCGCGTTGTGGGATTTGTCACCCGCGCGTTGTGGGATTTGTCACCCGCGCGTTGTGGGATTTGTCACCCGCGCGTTGTGGGATTTGTCACCCGCGCGTTGCTGGATTTGTAACCGGTGCATTGTTGGATTTGTAACCAGTGCTTTGTAGGATTTGTAACCATCGAGTTGTGGGATCTGTAACCAGCGCGTTGTGGGATTTGTAACCAGCGCATTATGGGATTTGTAACCAGCGCATTGTGGGATTTGTAACCAGTGCATTGTGGTATTTGTGACCAGTGTTTTGTTGGGATTTGTAACCAGCACGTTGCTGGATTTGTAACCGGCGCATTGTGGGATTTTTAACCAGTGCTTTGTAGGATTTCTAACCAGCGAGTTGTGGGATCTGTAACCAGTGCATAGCGGGATTTGTCACCCGCGCGTTGTGGGATTTGTCACCCGCGCGTTGCTGGATTTGTAACCGGTGCATTGTTGGATTTGTAACCAGTGCTTTGTAGGATTTGTAACCCGCGCGTTGCTGGATTTGTAACCAGTGCTTTGTAGGATTTGTAACCATCGAGTTGTGGGATCTGTAACCAGCGCGTTGTGGGATTTGTAACCAGCGCATTATGGGATTTGTAACCAGCGCATTGTGGGATTTGTAACCAGTGCATTGTGGGACTAGTGACCTGGCGTTGTGGGATTTGTAACCTGGCGTTGTGGGATTTGGAACCAGTGCGTAGTGGGATTTGTAACCAGTGCGTAGTGGGATTTGTAACCAGTGCGTAGTGGGATTTGTCACCCGCCCGTTGTGGGATTTGTCACCCGCGCGTTGTGGGATTTGTCACCCGCGCGTTGTGGGATTTGTCACCAGTGTGGTGTGGGATTTGTCACCAGTGTGGTGTGCAATTTGTAACCAGCGCATTTTGGGATTTGTAAACAGCGCATTGTTGGATTTGTAACCGGCGCATTGTTGGATTTGTAACCTGGCGTTGTGGGATTTGTAACCTGGCGTTGTGGGATTTGTAAACAGTGCGTTGTGGGATTTGTTACCTGGCGTTTGTGGGATTTGTAACCTGGCGTTGTGGGATTTGTAACCTGGCGTTGTGGGATTTGTAAACAGTGCGTTGTGGGATTTGTAAACAGTGCGTTGTGGGATTTGTAACCAGTGCATTGTATGATTTGTAACCAGTGCATTGTGGGATTTGTAACCAGTGCATTGTGGGATTTGTAACCCGGCATTGTGGGATTTGTAACCCGGCATTGTGGGATTTGTAACCCGGCGTTGTGGGATTTGTAACCCGCGCGTTGTGGGATTTGTAACCCGCGCGTTTGTAACCCGCGCGTTGTGGGATTTGTAACCCGCGCGTTGTGGGATTTGTAACCCGCGCGTTGTAAGATTTGTAACCCGCGCGTTGTGAGATTTGTAACCCGCGCGTTGTGAGATTTGTAACCCGCGTGTTGTGGGCTTTATAACCAGCGCGTTGTGGGATTTGTCACCAGCGCGTTGTGGGATTTTTCACCAGCGCGTTGTGAGATTTGTCACCCGCGCGTTGTGGGATTTGTCACCCGCGCGTTGTGGGATTTGTAACCCGCGCGTTGTGGGATTTGTTACCCGCGCGTTGTGGGATTTGTAACCCGCGCGTTGTGGGATTTGTAACCTGCGCGTTGTGGGATTTGTAACCCGCGCGTTGTGGGATTTGTCAACCGCGCGTTGTGGGATTTGTAACCAGCGCGTTGTGGGATTTGTAACCAGCGCGTTGTGGGATTTGTAAACAACGCATTGTGGGATTTGTAACCAGGGCGTTGTGGGATTTGTAACCAGGGCGTTGTGGGATTTGTAACCAGTGTGTTGTGGGATTTGTAACCAGCGCGCTGTGGGCTTTGTAACCTGGCGTTGTGGGATTTGTAATCAGTGCGTTGTGGGAATTGTAACCAGGCCTTTTGGGATTTCTGACCAGAGCATTGTGGGATTTGTATCCAGCGCGTGTGGGATTTGTAACCAGCGCGTTGTGGGTTTTGTAAAGAATGTATTGTCAGATTTGAAACCAGCGCATTGTGGGATTTGTAACCAGCGTATTATGGGATTTGTAACCTGGTGTTGTGGGATTTGTAACCAACATGTCGTGTGATTTTTTTAACCAGGCCATTGTGGGATTTGTAACCCGCGCGTTGTGGGATTTGTAACCCGCGCGTTGTGGGATTTGTAAGCAGTGCATTGTGGTATTTGTAACCCGCGCGTTGTGGGATTTGTAACCCGCGCGTTGTGGGATTTGTAACCCGCGCGTTGTGGGATTTGTAAGCAGTGCATTGTGGTATTTGTAACCTGGTGTTGTGGGATTTGTAACCAGCGTGTTGTGGGATTTGTAACCAGCGCATTGCTGGATTCGTAACCAGCTTGCTGTGGGATCTGTAACCACCACATTGTGGGATTTGTAACCTGGTGTTGTGGGATTTGTATCCAGCGCATTGTGGGATTTGTAACCAGTGCATTATGGAATTTGTAACCAGCGCGTTGTGGGATTTGTAACCAGAGTTTTGTTGGGATTTGCGACCAGTGTTTTGTTGGGATTTGTAACCAGCTAAGTTTGGGGTTTGTAACCAGTGCATTGTGTGATTTGCAACCAGCATGTTGTGGGATTTGTAACCAGCACGTTGTGGGATTTGTAACCAGCGAGTTCTGGGATTTGTAACCAGCGTGTTCTGGGATTTGTAACCAGCACATTGTGGGATTTGTAACCTGGCGTTGTGGGATTTGTATCCAGCGCATTGTGGGATTTTTAACCAGTGCATTATGGGATTTGTGACCAGCGCGTTGTGGGATTTGTAACCTGGTGTGGGATTTGTAACGAGTGCATTGTGGGATTTGTAACCAGTAAATTTTGGGGTTTGTAACCCGCGTTCTGTGGGATCTGTAATGTGTGCATTGTGAGGTTTGTAACCAAAGCATTGTGGGATTTGTAAAAAGGGCGTTGTGTAATTTGTAACCAGAGCGTTGTGGGATTTGTAACCAGCACGTTGTGGGATTTGTAACCAGCACGTTGTGGGATTTGTAACCAGCACATTGTGGGATTTGAAACCTGGCGTTGTGGGATTTGTAACCAGCGCGTTTTAGGAATTGTGACCAGCGCGTTGTGGGATTTATTACCAGCGCATTGTGGGATTTGTAACCAGTGCATTGTGGGATTTGTAACCAGTGCATTGTGGGATTTGTAACCAGCCCGTTGTGGGATTTGTAAACAGCGCGTTGTGGGATTTGTAACCAGTGCGTTGTGGGATTTGTAATGTGTGCATTGTGAGGTTTGTAACCAACGCATTGTGGGATTTGTAAAGAGGGCGTTGTGGGATTTGTAAAGTGGGCGTTGTGGGATTTGTAACCAGAGCGTTGTGGGATTTGTAACCAGCACGTTGTGGGATTTGTAGCCAGCACGTTGTGGGATTTGTAACCAGCGCGTTTTGGGATTTGTAACCAGTGCATTGTGGGATTTGCGACCAGTGTTTTGTTGGGATTTGTAACCAGTGAATTTTGGGATTTGTAACCAGCATGTTGTGGGATTTGTAACCAGTGCGTTATGGTATTTGTAACCAGTGCGTTGTTGGATTTGTTAACAGTGCGGTGTGGGATTTATAACAAACGCATTGTGGGATTTGTAACCAGGGCTTTGTGTGATTTGTAACCAGCACGTTTTGGGATTTGTAATCAGCGCATTGTGGGATTTGTAACCAGTGCGTTATGTGTTTGTAACCAGTGCCTTGTGAGACTTGTAACCTCGCGTTGTGGGATTTTTAACCTGGCATTGTGGGATTTGTAACCAGGCATTTTGGGATTTGTGACCAGTGCATTGTGCGATTTGTATCCAGCGCATTTGGGATTTGTAACCTGGTGGCATGGGATTTGTAAGCAGTGCGTTGTGGGATTTGTAACCTGGCATTGTGGGATTTGTAATCAGCGCATTGTGGGATTTGTAACCAGTGCGATGTGGAATTTGTAACCAGGCATTGTGGGGTTTGTAACCTGTGCGTTGTGGGATTTGTCACCCGCACGTTGTGGGATTTGTCACCCGCGCGTTGTGGAATTTGTAACCGCGCGTTGTGGGATTTGTAACCAGCGCATTTTGGGAATTGTAACCAGCACATTGCTGGATTTGTAGCCAGTGCTTTGTGGGATTTGTAAGCAGTGAGTTGTAGGATTTGTGACCAGCACGTTGTGGGATTTGTAACCAGCTCGTTGTGGGATTTGTAACCTGGCATTGTGTGATTTGTAACCAGCACATTGAGCGATTTGTAACCTGGCATTATAGGATTTGTAACCTGGGCATTGTGGGATTTGTAACCAGTGCGTTGTGGGTTTTGTATCCTGGCGTTGTGGGATTTGTAACCATCACATTGTGCAATCTGTAACCAGTGAGTTGTGGGATTTGTAACCAGCGCATTGTGGGATTTGGAACTAGCGCGTTGTGGTACTTGTAACCAGCTCTTTGCAGGATTTGTAACCAGCGCATTGTGGGATTTGTAACCTGGTGGTGTGGGATTTGTAAACAGTGCATTGTGGGAGCTTGTGACCTGGCGTTGTGGGATTCTGAACATGGTGTTGTGGGATTTGTAACCTGGCGTTGTGGGATTTGTAACTAGTGCGTTGTGGGATTTGTAAACAGTGCGTTGTGGGACTTGTAACCTGGCATTGTGGGATTTGTAACCTGGCGTTGTGGGATTTGTAACCAGGGCGTTGTGCGATTTTTAACCAGCACGTTGTGGGATTTGTAACGAGTGCATTGTGGGATTTGTAACGAGTGCATTGTGGGATTTGTAAACAACGCATTGTGGGATTTGTAACCAGGGCGTTGTGGGATTTGTAATCAGCGTGTTGTTTGATCTGTAATCAGCGCGCTGTGGGCTTTGTAACCTGGCGTTGTGGGATTTGTAATCAGTGTGTTGTGGGAATTACAACCAGGCATTTTGGGATTTCTGACCAGAGCATTGTGGGATTTGTATCCAGCGCGTGTGGGATTTGTAACCAGCGCATTGTGGGTTTTGTAAAGAATGTATTGTCAGATTTGAAACCATGGCATTGTGGGATTTGTAACCAGCGTATTATGGGATTTGTAACCTGGTGTTGTGGGATTTGTAACCAACATGTCGTGTGATTTTTTAACCAGGCCATTGTGGGATTTGTAACCAGCGCGTTGTGGGATTTGTAACCAGTACATTGTGGGATTTGTAGGCAGCCTGTTGTGGGATTTGTAACCAGCACTTTGTGGGATTTGTAAGCAGTGCATTGTGGTATTTGTAACCTGGTGTTGTGGGATTTGTAACCAGCGTGTTGTGGGATTTGTAACCAGCGCATTGCTGGATTCGTAACCAGCTTGCTGTGGGATCTGTAACCACCACATTGTGGGATTTGTAACCTGGTGTTGTGGGATTTGTA
>NW_025214215.1:19488-22629 GCF_004010195.1 Chiloscyllium plagiosum | reverse complement strand
TTGTGGGATTTGTAAACAGCGCGTTGTGGGATTTGTAACCAGCGCGTTGTGGGATTTGTAACCAGCGCGTTGTGGGATTTGTAACCAGCGCGTTGTGGGATTTGTAACCAGCGCATTGTGGGATTTCTAACCTGTCATTGTGGGATTTGTAACCAGCGTGTTCTGGGATTTGTAACCAGCACGTTGTGGGATTTGTAACCAGCACGTTGTGGGATTTGTAACCAGCACGTTGTGGGATTTGTAACAAGCGCGTTGTGGGATTTGTGACCGCGTTGTAGGATTTGTGACCAGAACATTGTGGGATTTGTAACCAGCACATTGTATGATTTGTAACCAGCGCATTGTGGGATTTCTAACCAGCGCATTGTGGGATTTCTAACCAGCGCATTGTGGGATTACTAACCTGTCGTTGTGGGATTTGTAACCAGTGCGTTGTGGGATTTGTAACCAGCCCATTGTGGGATTTGTAAACAGCGCGTTGTGGGATTTGTAACCAGCGCGTTGTGGGATTTGTAACCAGCGCGTTGTGGGATTTGTATTGTGTGCATTGTGAGGTTTGTAACCAACGCATTATGGGATTTTTAAAGAGGGCGTTGTGTAATTTGTAACCAGAGCGTTGTTGTATTTGTAACCAGCACGTTGTGGGATTTGTAACCAGCACATTGTGGGATTTGTAACCTGGCGTTGAGATTTGTAACCAGCGCCCTTTGGGATTTGTGACCAGCGCATGTGTGATTTTTAACCAGGGCATTGTGGGATTTGTAACCAGGGCGTTGTGGGATTTGTAACCAGGGCGTTGTGGGATTTGTAACCAGGGCGTTGTGGGATTTGTAAACGGCGCGTTGTGGGATTTGTAACCAGCGCATTGTGGGATTTGTAATGTGTGCATTGTGAGGTTTGTAACCAACGCATTGTGCGATTTATAAAGAGGGCATTGTGTAATTTGTAACCAGAGCGTTGTGGGATTTGTAACCAGCCCGTTGTGGGATTTATAACCAGCCCGTTGTGGGATTTGTAACCAGCACGTTGTGGGATTTGCAACCTGGCGTTGTGGGATTTGTAACCAGCGCGTTTTGGGATTTGTGACCAGCGCATGTGGGATTTATAACCAGCGCATGTGGGATTTATAACCAGTGCATTGTGGGATTTGTAACCAGTGCATTGTGGGATTTGTAACCTGGCGTTGTGGGATTTGTAACCAGTACATTGTGGGATTTGTAACCAGGGCATTGTGGGATTTGTCATCAGCGCATTGTGGGACATTGTGGGATTTGTAACCTGGCGTTGTGGGGATTTGTAACCTGGCGTTGTGGGATTTGTAACCAGGGCATTGTGGGATTTGTAACCAGGGCATTGTGGGATTTGTCATCAGCGCGTTGTGGGATTTGTAACCAGTGCGTTGTGGGATTTGTAACCAGTGCGTTTTGGGATTTGTAAGTAGCGCGTTGTGGGATTTGTAACCAGCGCATTGCTGGATTCGTAACCAGCATGTTGTGGGATTTGTTACCAGCGCATTGCTGGATTAGCAACCAGTGCATTGTTGGATTTGTAACCAGCGTGCTGTGGGATCTGTGACCAGCACATTGTGGGATTTGTAACCTGGCGTTGTGGGATTTGTAACCAGCGCATTGTGGGATTTGTAACCAGTGTATTATGGGATTTGTGACCAGCGCGTTGTGGAATTTGTAAATTGGTGTGGGATTTGTAACCAGCGCGTTGTGGGATTTGTAACCAGTGCATTGTGGGATTTGCAACCAGTGTTTTGTTGGGATTTGTAACCAGTGAATTTTGGGGTTTGTAACCAGTGCATTGTGTGATTTGCAACCAGCATGTTGTGGGATTTGTAGCCAGTGCATAGTGGGATTTGTAACCAGTGCTTTGTGGAATTTGTAACCAGCACATTGTTGGATTTGTAACCTGGCATTGTGGGATTTGTAAACAGCACATTGTGGGATTTGGAACTAGCGCATTGTGGGATTTGCAACCAGGGTGATGTGGGATTTCTAACGAGTGCATTGTGGGATTTCTAACGAGTGCATTGTGGGATTTCTAACGAGTGCATTGTGGGATTTGTAACCAACGCATTGTGGGATTTGTAACCAGGGCATTGTGCGTTTTGTAACCAGCGCGTTGTGGGATTTGTAACCAGTGTGTTGTGGGATTTGTAACCAGCGGGTTGTGTGATTTGTAAGCCGTGCATTTTGGTATTTGTAACCTGGCGTTGTGGGATTTGTAACCAGTGCGTTGTGGGATTTGTAGGCAGCCTGTTGTGGGATTTGTAACCAGCCCATTGTGGGATTTGTAAACAGCGCGATGTGGGTTTTTTAACCAGCGCGTTGTGGGATTTGTAATGTGTGCATTGTGAGGTTTGTAACCAATGCATTGTGGGATTTGTAAAGAGGGCATTGTGTGATTTGTAACCAGCACTTTGTGGGATTTGTAACCAGCACATTGTGGGATTTGTAACCAGCACTTTGTGGGATTTGTAACCTGGCGTTGTGGGATTTGTAACCAGCACGTTTTGGGATTTGTGACCAGCGCGTTGTGGGATTTGTAAACAGTGCGTTGTGGGATTTGTAACCAGTGCTTTGTGGGATTTCTAACCTGGCATTGTGGGATTTGTCATCAGCGCGTTGTGGGATTTGTAACCAGTGCGTTGTGGGATTTGTAACCAGTGCGTTGTGGGATTTGTAACCAGTGCATTGTGGGATTTGTAACCAGGGCGTTGTGGTTTTTTTAACGAGTGCATTGTGGGATTTGTAAACGAACGCATTGTGGGATTTGTAACCAGCGTGTTGTGGGATTTGTAACCAGCGCATTGTGGGATTTGTAACCAGGGCGTTGTGGTTTTTTTAACGAGTGCATTGTGGGATTTGTAAACGAACGCATTGTGGGATTTGTAACCAGCGTGTTGTGGGATTTGTAACCAGCGCATTGTGGGATTTGTAACCAGGGCGTTGTGGTTTTTTTAACGAGTGCATTGTGGGATTTGTAAACGAACGCATTGTGGGATTTGTAACCAGCGTGTTGTGGGATTTGTAACCAGCGCATTGTGGGATTTGTAACCAGGGCGTTGTGGTTTTTTTAACGAGTGCATTGTGGGATTTGTAAACGAACGCATTGTGGGATTTGTAACCAGCG
>NW_025214215.1:11981-13590 GCF_004010195.1 Chiloscyllium plagiosum | reverse complement strand
CTATGCTGCACTCCCTCAATAGCCAGAATGTCTTTTCTCAAATTTGGAGACCAGAACTGCACACAGTACTCCAGGTGTGGTCTCACCAGGACCCTGTACAGCTGCAGAAGCACCTCTTTGCTTCTATACTCAATTCCTCTTGTTATGAAGGCCAGCATGCTATAAGCATTCTTCACTACCTGCTGTATCTGCATGCTTGCCTTCATTGTCTGGTGTACAGGAACACCCAGATCTCTCTGTACTGACCCTTTACCTAAATTGATTCCATTGAGGTAGTAATCTGCCTTCCTGTTCTTGCTACCAAAGTGGATAACCATACATAATCCACATTAAACTGCATCTGCTATGCATCTGCCCACTCACCTAACTTGACCAGGTCACCCTGTAATCTCCTAACATCCTCATCACATTTCACCCTGCCACCCAGCTTTGTATCATCAGCAAATTTGCTAATGTTTCTTGCTGATACCATCTTCGAAATCATTAACATATATTGTAAAAAGTTGCGGTCCCAGCACGGATCCCTGCGGTACCCCACTGGTCACTGCCTGCCATTCTGAAATGGAGCCGTTTATCACTACCCTTTGTTTCCTATCAGCCAACCAATTTTCAATCCAATCTGGTATTTTGCCCCCAATACCTTGGGCCCTAATTTTACTCAATAACCTCCTGTGTGAGACTTTATCAAAAGCTTTCTGAAAGTCCAGGTACACTACATCTACTGGATCTCCCTCGTCCATCTTCAGAGTTACATCCTCAAAACATTCAAGAAGATTAGTCAAGCATGATTTCCTCTTCATAAATCCATGGTGACTCTGTCGTATCCTGTTACTACTATCCAGATGTGCTGTAATTTCATCCTTTATCATAGACTCCAGAATCTTTCCCACCACTGAGGTCAGACTAGCTGGTCTATAATTTCCTGCTTTCTCTCTCCCACCTTTCTTAAAAAGTGGTATAACATTAGCCACCCTCCAATCCTCAGGAACCGACCCCGAATCTATCGAACTCTGGAAAATAATCACCAACGCATCCACGATTTCCCAAGCCACCTTCTTCAGTACCCTGGGATGCAGACCATCAGGGCCCGGAGACGTATCAACCTTCAGACCTAACAGTCTCTCCAACACCAAATCCTGGCAAATATAAATTCCCTTAAGTTCAGGTCCTACAGCCACTGTTGCCTCAGGGAGATTGCTTGTGTCTTCCCCAGTGAACACAGATCTGAAGTACCCATTTAATTCCTCTGCCATTTCTTTGTTACCCATTATATATTCCCCTGCTTCTGCCTTCAAGGGCCCAATTTTAGTCTTAAACATTTTTTTGCCTTGCACATACCTAAAAAAGCTTTTACTATCCTCCTTTATATTCTTGGCCAGTTTACCATCGTACCTCATTTTTCCTCTGCGTATTTCCTTCTTAGTAATCATCTGTTGCTCTTTAAAAGCTTCCCAGTCCTCAGTGTTCCCACTTATCTTCGCTATGTTATACTTTTTCTCTTTTAACTTTACATGTTGCTTTACTTCCCTCGTCAGCCACGGCCGCCCAATGCCTCCTCATGGAATCTTTCTTCCTTTTAGGAATGAACTGATCCTGCAACTTCTGCATT
>NW_025214215.1:9043-11169 GCF_004010195.1 Chiloscyllium plagiosum | reverse complement strand
TTAAATCCTTGCTTCCTGCACCAGTTCCACAACCACACGTTCAAGTCCATTATCTCCCTGTTTCTGGCCACACCAGAACGAGGAACTGGAAGCAAACCGGATATAACCACCTTGGACGTCCTGCTTTTAAGCCTTCTTCCTAGTTCTCCGAAGTCCCGCTGTAGTATGTTCCTCCTCTTCTTCCCGACATCATTTGTGCCGACATGTACCACCACCTCTGGCTCTTCACCGTCGTCCTTGAGGATTTCCTGCACTCTGTCCGCGATGTCTTTCACCCTGGCACCAGGAAGGCAACACACTATCCTTAAATCTCGTCTGCTGCCGCAAAAAACCCTGTCAGTTCCTCTCAGGATGGAGTCCCTATTACCACGGTTCTGTGCAATGTCCGACTCTTCCCCTCTGCCTCTGCGCCAACTTTTGATTGAGAGACCTGGTCGCCTTGCGAACTGGCAGTGTCATCAGTCTCTACTGTTTCCAAAAGCTTCAACTTGTTCCTGACAGGTACTTCTCCCGGGGTCTATTGCACCGGTCTCCTCTCCGCCTTCCTCATCGTCTGCTCTCTTCTGCTCTCTTCTGGCATGATTGGTGTAATAACCTCGCTGAAGGTCTTGTCCAGAAAGATCTCGGTCTCCCGGATGAGCCTAGGGTCCTCGAGTTCTTTCATCAGCTCTGCAATATGCTCGGTCAATAGCTGAATGTGCACACACGTTCCACACACATACGAGCCAGACACACCAGAATCGTTGACCTCCCACGTAGCGCAGAATCTCCCACGTAGCGCACTGAACCAGCTGGGCAGTCATGTCTTCACCCTCTTCAACTGTGGCGTAATCACTTCACTCAACCTCCTTGTCAAAGATTCCTGAGCTGAAACCTCACTGTTCAATCCAAACTTCCTTCGACGCTCTTTTTGTGGCAAGTCTGTGGACTCTTAATTTAGGTTAGAGGAGGAGGGAGGGAGGGAGACTGAAGAAGGGCTTATTTCCGAAACGTCAATTCTCCTGTTCCCTGGATGCTGTCTGACCTGCTGCGCTGTTCCAGCAACACATTTTCAGCTCTGATCTCCAGCATCTGCAGACCTCACTTTCTCCTAAAAGACCGTTGGCGTCGAGGTAAGTTCTTTATATAGCAATCACTTACCTTCCCGACCGGCTTTGCGCTCCGCCACTATAGGGGTTCTCTGAAGATACCAGGAAGGAACTGAGGAATGGACTTAGGACAGCTAGAAGGGGACATAAAAAAGCATTATTGGGAAGTATTAAGAAAAACCATAAGGCATTCTCCACTTATGTGAGGAACAAGACATGGCCAGAGTGAGGGTAGCGCCGATCAGGATAGTGGGGGGAACTTGTGCCTGAAGTCGGAGGAGGTAGGGGATTTCCTTAATGCATACTGTGCTTCAGTATTCACTCCTGAGAGGGACCTTTGTTATTTGTGAGGACAGCGTGAAACAGGCTGATATATGTGAACAGGTTGATGTTAAGAATGAGGATGTGCTGAGTATTGTGTAAAACATAAGGATAGATAAGTCTATTGGACCAGACGGGATGTGCCCAATGTTACTACATGAAGTGAGGGAAGAGATTTCTGTGCACTTGGCGATTACCTTTGTGCCCTCACTGACCACTGGAGTTGTACCAGATGGTTGGAGAGCGGCAAATGTTATTCCTTTGTTCAGGAAACGGAATATGGATAACACTGGGATTTTCAGACCTGTCTATCTTATGTCTGTGTTGTGCAGATTATTGGAGAGAACTCTGAGAAAGGATTTATAATTCCTTGGAAAACCATACTTTGATTAGAGCTAGTCAGCATGGCTTTGTACGGGGCAGGTCATGCCTTACAAATCTTGTTGAGTCCTTTGGCGATGTGACAAAACGCCTTTATGGCTCATTCAGAAAGTACAGAGACATGGTATACATGGAAACCTGTCTGTCTGGATACAGAATTCCTGGCTCATAGAAGATCGAGGGTGATGATGAATGCAAAGCATTCATCCTGGAGCTCAGTAACCAGTGGTTTTCTGCAGGGAGAGGTTACAGAACCTGCGCTCTTTGTGGTTTTATAAATGACTTGGATGTGTGACTGGAAAAGTGGGTTAGGACATTCGGCAATGACATGAAGGT
>NW_025214215.1:3213-8983 GCF_004010195.1 Chiloscyllium plagiosum | reverse complement strand
ATTTTGGAAGACTGAATTTGAATGCATAATGCAGTGTTAAAGGTAGGATCCT
Organism: Chiloscyllium plagiosum; assembly: GCF_004010195.1. Lineage (NCBI taxonomy): Eukaryota > Metazoa > Chordata > Chondrichthyes > Orectolobiformes > Hemiscylliidae > Chiloscyllium > Chiloscyllium plagiosum. The sequence continues at coordinate 8,931 of NW_025214215.1, read as the reverse complement.
TGGCAGTGTGGAGGAACAGAAGGATCTTGGGTTCCAAGTCCCTAGATCCCTCAATGTAGCCACCCAAGCTGATAGGCTTGTTAAGCAGGTATATATTGTGCTAGATTTCATTAGCTGGAAGCCTGAGTTTTAAAGCCTTGAAGTTATGATTCAGCTCTATAGACCCCTGGTTCGATCCCACTTGGAATATTGTGTTCAGTTCAGGTTCCCTCATTACATGATGGATGTGGAAGCTTGAGAGAGGGTAAAGAGGAGATTTACCAGGATGCTGCCTGTACTGGAGAGCATGTCTTATGAAGAAAGCTTGAGGGAGCTTGGGCTTTTCTCATTGGTGTGAAGAAGGCTGAGGGGTGACTTGGGAGAGGTGAACACGATGAAGAGAGGCAAAGAGAAAGTGAATAGTGAGAGACATTGTTTACCCTGACATAAATAGCTATTACAAGGGGTTATAATTTTCAGGTGATTCTTGGATAGTTAAGGGGAGATTTCAGAGGTAGGTTCGTTACATCTAGAGTGGTGGGTAAGTGGAATTCACTGCCAGTGGTGGAAGTAAAATTAGATGCATTCAGGACATTTAATATACTTCTGGATAGGCACATGGATGATAATAAAATGAAGGGTATGTAGGTTAGTTTGACCATACAGTCGGATAAAGGGTTGGCATGGCATCATGGCCGAAGGGTCTTGTGCTGTACTGTTCTTTGTTCTGTGCCTGTATGGTAAACTGGGTAATAAGCTCAATGTAAAAGGATATGGCATTCAGGAGGAGCGAGGGAACTGGATACAAAATTGGGCATGATGGTAGGAGAGAGAGGGTGATGAGAGACATTTTGTTTTTCTGACTGGAGGCATGTGACCAGCGGTGTAGTGGGTCCCCTGTTGTTTGTCATTTGGATAAATGGTTTGGATGGGAATATTGGTTTTGTGGTAAGTAAGTTTTTTTGGGTGACACTCAAATTGGTGGTAAAGTGGACTATAAAGAAGGTTATCTGTGGTTTAACAGGATGAACAGTCCTGCTGGGATAGTGGGGTGAAGAATAGCAGGTGGAGTTTAATGAGATAAATGTGAAGTGTTCCATTTTGGTGAAATAAACCAGGATGGAACTTGTTCAGTTACTGTTCGGGCCCTGGGTAATGTTGTCCGTCAGATACCCAGGGCTTTAGGTACACAGTTCTTTTGAAAGTGGTGTCACAGGTAGACAGGCTGGTGAAGCAGTTGTTTGGGATGGTTACCTTCATTGGGCAGAGCATTGAAAGGAGGAGAAGAATGTCATGTTATATCTGTACAAGACATTGGCAATACCACCATGAAACCATTGTTGATCAGCAGGATGAACTCATCTAGTTCACTTACATCCTTTAGGGAAGGACATCTGACACTCTAACCTGGTCTGGCCTACACGTGACTCCAGACCCACAACAATTAGTCTGACTCTGAGTTACCATCTGGGCAATTACCAGTGGGGGGAAAAGATTGATGGTCCAATCAGTGGCACCCACATCCCATGAATGAATAAATAAAAATGCGTATGTCCCTCCATACCTCTGCAAACCCATCCAGCTGCAGCAATCCGTACTGGCTTTGTAACACCGTTCAGGCCCTGACCACTCTCTGTAACACTCTCACTACCTCCAGCACCTTCAATTCTCCCTGTTCCTATCGGTTCAATATGCCCTTACAATGTTTCCCCTTCCCAATGCCCTCCCCCTGCTAGCAGACCCGCTGCAATCCATTTTAAACATACTCCTAAAACACTCTCTCACTTCAGGATTTTAAGCACTTTGTGGTGATCTTCTCAGTCTCATCATCTCGTATGATCCCTTTTGTCCTGAGTAAGGGACCAGTGGGGATTTTTTGTTGAAGTTATGTCTGTTTCAATGGAATGTCCTTTATTTGAATGATTTACACTGTTCCTTCAAATATTTTCCACTGTCCATTTACGGTCACATATTTCAGTCTGTTTAACCTGTTTACCTTGGTCAATTCTCCTTTAAAATCTGAACTCCTCTTCCAATATCGCTCTTGTCAGTGGGAATGTCCCAGATTTTGGGAATATTGAAGGTTCCCAAAATTATCGCAATGCTTTTATTAAAAATTCTAATTGATTCCTGTTTATTGCAGTGATGAGCAATGAAATGCTGTTCGGTGGCTAAAACTGTTCTGCTGCTTGTGTCTTTGGCAAGTAGTCACCAGAATTTACATTCAGACTGACTCTACTTCATGATCTGATGCCAAATGCTTTCCCTGTCAAGCCTTTGTTATCCATTATTGCTAGCGTTGCCCATTTTGCCTGAGTTTGCACAAGGTTGTGAACCATTGAATATTTATGTTCCACCTTTTGTTCACCCTGGAACCATGTCTCTCTGGTGTCGAAATCCCTTTTATCTCTGTGTCACAAATCCATCTACCCGATTGCAGAGACTTTGTCCATTCCAAACAAAACATAACTTACTCTTTCCCACAATTTCCTGTCACAAACCGATTCACTGATGTACTGTTTTAACTAAACTTTTTCCCATCCTGTTCCTTTCTGTTTGTCTTCAGCCACATTCCCATGTTGTTCCGATGCTTCACCTTTTCTATTTGGGTTTGGAAAGCTCCTTTCACCTGAACCCTGTCCCTGCATCCTCTCTGTCAGTTTACAGTCCTGTCCATAAACCTACCGACATGATTGGCCTGGACACTGGTCCCAGCACGGTTCCAGTGGGGCCCAGTGCAACGGGACTGTTTTTATTAACTCATGGGATGTCGGTATCTCTGTCTGACCAGCCTTTCTTGCCCAGCCCCAGCTGCCCTTGAACTGAGTAACTTGCTCTGCCATTTCAGAGGGTCATTGAGAGACAAACACTTTGCTGTGGGTATTTTGTGCAGACCACGTGAGGCAGATGTCCTTCTCGAAATGACAAGTGTTTGTATTTTTTGTACATCAGCAATTGTCTCATATTTATTTATGGATTATTAATTATTATCTTTAAAAGTATTGTTTTCAAATTCCCCCATTTCTGATGGTGGGATTCAAACATGTCTCCCCTGAACATTAGCTGAGGTTTGGATACATGCTCTAGCAATAATACCACTAGGCCATCACTTCGCCTGCTCACTGGTTGCTCATTCCTGACCAGTTATACCAGCATGAAGCAGAACCTCCTTCTTCCCACACAATTGATTGATTCTGAGGCCTACTGACATGATTGTTTGAGCCTGATACCTTCCAGCACTCTGCTGATATCACACGTATCTCTCTCCATGTGGTATCCCTCACTGAGTGGATCTAATTGCTGCCTCTGTCAATGCCCCTCACTCTTATAGCTACTCCAGATCCTGAAGCAACAGAATTCTCCACTCCAGAGAGACGCAGCAGCACAGGCCAGGGATGGAGCCTGGGATTTTCCAGATCTCTGCTTTACTCAGGACCATTCTCCATGTGTAATCCTCAGTACATCAGTCTAATTTCCCAACCTGTCTATTTCTTTGTGTCCTGCAGGTAATCAGGAAGTTCCTGACTCAATAGACTTCCCAAATACAGGATGTCTCGTCCATCACCACATTGGAGATGCTTGGTTAGCTCGAGAGACAAAGGGCAGGGAAATCTGGAATCTTCAATAAATCCTGCAGTGAGGTAAGATCACTCACAGTGAACAGAGCAGAGAGCAACGAGAGGGCTCCAAACATCGGCTAACAAGACATCACTTCGGTACAGTTCTGGAGGTGGAGCACAGTACACACACACCCCAGGTTAATCACCAGCCCTACTGTAAGTTTTGTTGCATTGAGACAGCATCAGGAGTGTCAGAATTATCAATCCAGGCCTGTGATGTCTTAGCGAACATCAGTATAACAGAGGGGAAAGCAGGTTTCCATGAGTGTGTGGGAATTCTGCCTGGGATCTTTCTGCTCTGTGTTCCCCAACTGTACAAACACAATGTCTCGTGGACCAGAGTCTTCAATAATTTTTAACTCCTATAACAGTTCCTGTCCCTGTAACCTCCTCCCTTCCCGATAGTCCCTCCACATATTTGAAATATACTGCATTCCAGACTACCATCTCTATCTCTGTAACTTGCTTCAATGCCTTCAACATGCCTTATCTCAGTAGTCTCCTCCTCCAATAACTGGAGAAAGAGCCATGCAGAACAGAAACGGTTCCTTCGATCCAACTAGTCCATGCTGACCACGGTTCCTGAACGAGTCGCATTTGCCTGCGTTTGGTCCCTATCCCGTCAAACCTTCTCATCTCCATGTACCTACCCAAATGTCTTTCTCATGATGTAATTGTACTTTTCTCTACCACTTCAGCGGCAGCTCATTCAATATGTGCACCATTCTCTGTGTGGAAATGTGCTCCTCTGGTCCCTTTTAAGTATTTCCTCTCCCACCTCATATTTTTGTCCTCTAGTTATGGATTCCCCTACACTGGGGTAGAGACCTTCACTATTCACCCTACGTATACCTCTCATGTTTTTATAAACCTTTATAAGGTCACCCCTCAGCCACCTACACCCAATGGAACTACGAAGGGTAATGATACAAATATCTCTGCCACGGTCCCCACTGCGAATTTGCCACAATGTTCTGACATGAAATATTGATTTCGGGTCGCGCCCATTTCCTGTGCTTCCAGGCATGGATGGTCTTATTGATCTTTGAGTGGTCCTATTATCTCTCTAGTAGCGTTTTTGTACTTGTATGCTATAGAATCTCTTTGGATTCTCCTTAACCTTATCTGCCAAATCTATCTCATTCCACCCATGTTGCTTTCCAGCTTCTCCAGCCTCTCTGTTTCTGTCAAACGCTCCAGTATCAGTACCATCTTTGTCAATCTTTGCTCCATTTACAGTTTCAGAATATGCTTCCTAAAGCAGGATGATCAGACTTCGACAGAGTACTGCAACTTGTGTCCCAGCAATGTCTTGTATAGCTGTATCATGATGCACCAACTCAGGTACTCAGTGCCGAATCCGCTTTCCCGCCCTGTCCACCTGCGATGCCACTTCCAAGGAACAACGTAACTGCACCCCTTGGTGTCTCTCTGTTAGACAACACCGTCCAGAGCCCAATCATTTATTGTGTTAGTCCTCCCTGGTTTATCTTAACAAAACTCAACACCTGAATTCAACTCCGATCTTTCATTTCTTGACCCACTGGCTCAGTTGATTAAGATCACCTTTGATAACTGTATTCACTGCGTATTTTACTATCCACAAACTTACAAACAATAATTCATATATTCTCGTTTATGTCAATCATATACCTGTGGATCCTGCACCGATCCTTATGGCACACCGCTGGTCATAGGCCCCCAGTCTGCACAACAACCCTCTCCCACCATCCTCTGTCTCCTACTGTTAAGCCCATTTTGTGTTTGTTTGTCTTGCTCTCTCTGATCTCATTGGCACCACTGACATCAAGCAAATTGGTGTTTATGTACCTGGCTTTCGCTCGCAGCCTTTCCTAAATACTGGCACAACATTAGCCACCCTCCAGGCTCCCGGTTCACCACCCGTGGCTATCTGTGATAGAAATATCATTGTAAGTTTCTTCCCTAACTTACTCCAATGTCTGGGGTTATACTTGGTTAGTTCCCAGGGAGTTGTCTAATTTTAATGCGTTTTAAACCTTCAGCACCTCCTGTTTTCCAATGTGGTCTCTTTCGAAAACATCACTGTTTATTTCCCTGCTTCCCCAGTGTTTTTTTCCACAGTAAGTTCTGACTTGAA
>NW_025214215.1:0-1715 GCF_004010195.1 Chiloscyllium plagiosum | reverse complement strand
GATCACTCCCTCCCTCTCTCCGTGATCACTCTCTGACAGTGATCACTTCCTCCCTCTCTCTCTGAGCACCCTCTGACAGTTAATTCCCCCTCCTTCTCTCTGTGATCACCCTCTGACAGTGATCACTCCCTCCATCTCTCAGTGATCACCCTCTGACAGTTATCACTCTCTCCCTCTCTCTGTGATCACCCTCAGACAGTTAATTCTCCCTCCTTCTCTCTGTGATCACCCTCTGACAGTGATCACTCCCTCCCTCTCTCTGTGATCACCCTCTGACAGTGGTCACTCCTTCCCTCTCTCTGTGATCACCCTCTGGCAGTTAATTCTCCCTCCTTCTCTCTGTGATCATCCTCTGACAGTGATCACTCCCTCCCTCTCTCTGTGATCACCCTCTGACAGTGGTCACTCCATCCCTCTCTCTGTGATCACCCTCTGACAGTGATCACTCCCTCCCACTCACTGTGATCACACTCTAACAGTGATCACTCTCTCCCTCCCACCGTGATCACCCACTGACTGCGATCACTCTCTCCCTCTCTCTGTGATCACCCTCTGACAGTGATCACTCTCTCCCTCTCTCTGTGATCACCCTCTGACAGTGATCACTCTCTCCGTCTCTCTGTGATCACCCACTGACAGTTATCACTCTCTCCCTCTCTCTGTGATCACCCTCTGACAGTGATCACTCCCTCCCTCTCTTCGTGATCACCCTCTGACAGTGATCACTCCCTCCCTCTCTCTGTGACCACCCTCTGACAGTGATCCCCTCTCCCTCAACCTCTGACAGCGATCCCCTTTCCCTCATGCTCTGACAGTGAAATAATATCTCAAAGATTTGGACAACAGGTGGAGCTACCTGTTTTGATTGCTGTTTTGCAATATATCCATGAGTGGTTTTCTCCATTAACATGAAGCTAACATCAAGCCAAAAAAAGTCGCACCTGTCTCACGGATATAAAACGATATCTAAGTTTTAGTGCCATTGTTACGTCAGGTATGATACACTCTTTCCAACAAATGGTAAAGCCTATCAGGCCACCATTTGCAAGTGGCAGCATGCCAATCGTGATCAACCTGACGATGTTTCTCTGGTAACCCTCGAGAAGTATATCCATCATTTCCTAAATAGTCCAGACTGTGCACAGAGTTACACAAGGATCTAATTTAAGATCATTAGCCAGGCCCACAATGTGATGCACTTGCACGGAAGAAACATACATAAATGCTCATAAAATCCCAAAAGGATTGAGGCAGGCCCTTTGACCCTCCAAAGTGAGCTTATCCTGACCCATCCCTCCCTCCAATATTATTGCTATAGCCCTGCATTTGCCATGCTCAGGACCCTGTTCTACACTTTTCAATAAAAGGGATCATGGAGACAGCTTAACTCTGTTGGCAACATCCTGATCATTTTAAATCATGCCTGGTCCCAGAATTAAGATTGACAGGTAACTCTTCATGCTGCATCTTCATGCCAACATTAGGCCAACCAATCAGCACCCTCTTCTCATTCTGTAGAACATGGTATTTCTTTTTGAAGTCTATTTCTTGCATCTTTGTTCTGATAAGTGCAAAATGAAAAATCCATATGTCATGAGTGGGTTGGATTCTGTAGATGGAGAGAAATTGTTTCTACTCATAAAAGAAACAAGGTCATGATGACCTAAACTTAAAGTTATCAGCTAAAGAATGAAGGGTGAAATGAGGAAAAACAC
>NW_025214214.1:38763-40335 GCF_004010195.1 Chiloscyllium plagiosum | reverse complement strand
TTAATCATCGATGATATTCTTTAGCACAACTAAGGGTTCTCCATTGTTGTTGTTTCAAGTCCTTCCATTTGTGTATCTGTGAAATCCTTTGCTATGCAGCAAGTGCTCGCGGAATCTTAATGAGTCCAGAGATCATTTCCTGCACTGGACTCTCAAAGATACAAAGCCTCATTAGAAATATTAAATACCAAGACAAAACCCATGTTATCCAATAGTTGGAAATGATCCCATGGTCCTCACTTGTGCGAGAGAAAGCACATTTTTCTCTGTATAGTTGCATAAGAGCAAGCATGCGTAAAACACTGATAATGTGTCCATGAACTATTTCAGTACTTTTGGCAACTTGGTGCGTCCATATTAGTGGTGCAGATGGTCGCCTGGGAGTCCTGCTTTTGTAGAAGATGCAACATTTCTTTATCACTAAGTAATGCATTCAGGTCAACATCCAAGACTCCTCAATAAGCCAAGCTGTTCAGATTCTATTGTACCAACAAAACAAGCCCACTGGAGCTCACTGCAGAATATGAAGAAAAGGAATGTGTGTCTTTCGGACTCTGGAAGCAATTTTTTTTTCTGAGCAGTCTAATGGCCTCAGTTGTTTAAAGAACGCCTTTAATTTTAACCTTCAGTCCATACGATGTCATTGCACTGTTGCATTATAAGGGTTGCAGAGGAGATTTGACGTTTCGGGCACAAGCCCTTCTCCTGTTCCTTCAATGCTGCCTGACGTGCTGCGCTTTTCCAGCAACACAATTTCAGCTCTGATCTCCAGAATCTGCAGCCCTCACTTTGTCCTTGCAGAGAAGATTTACCAGGATGATGCCAGTTGGCAGAGTAGTGTAGAGCCAACAGTGAAGGTTCAATTCCCATCGCAGGTGTGAGATTAAATGAAGGACTTTCCTTCACAACCTCTTCCCTCACAAGAAATCCCGTGGCCCTCAGGTTGAATCACCACCATTCCCTTCTCTCTCTATTGAGAGTGCAGATCCTGTGGTCTGCTAAGACTATGGCGTCACACAACAGTTTCTTTGGAGCATTTCAGATACGTCGAGACGTTGGATAGCTTGAATTTAGTTTAGGGACATAGAGTTCGGAACGGGGCACATAATTGAAGTGTGTATGAATGTGAGGGGTGTGCACAGGGTGGATAACAAACAGCTATTATCAATTGAAGAGTCACGAACACGGCTATGATATAAAAATAAGAGCTAGGAGAATTTGATCCCTTTTTTCCTCAATTAGTGAAATTGTAGAATGCACTCTCCGGATGGCAGTAAAAGTAGGAGCTCTCACAAACTTAAAAGGCAATGTAATGTCCATTTGAACTGTTATAATACCAAATACCACGACCAAATTCTTGGAAGTTACATTCGTGTAGGTCGATTGATACAGAGTCGGTGGTTGAAAGGCATTTTCATGTGCATGATTCTATGAACGCATTGCCTTACTTCCGGAGGCTGTGTTTCAGTTATACAGAACATTGATGAGACTGTAGCTGGAGTGGTCTGTGCAGTATCATTCACTGTACTTGCAGTAGAATGGTAAAACTTCGGAAGCAGTACACACAACGTC
>NW_025214214.1:7967-33432 GCF_004010195.1 Chiloscyllium plagiosum | reverse complement strand
AGGGTGAAGGTAGAATCAGAGTTAACAATATTACCGCTGAATCAAAGCAACTACAAAGGCATGAGGGAGGAACTGGGGTAAATTGACTGGGAGAGTAGGTTAGCAGGAAAGACAGTGGGACAGTAATGGCGGGAGTTTCTGGGAGTAATTGAGGAGACACAGCAGAGACTCATCCCAAGCTAAAAGAAGCATGGTATAGGGAGGATGAGGCAACAATGGCTGACGGGGGAAATCAGGGTTAGCGTAAAAGCAAAAGTGAAATCAGATAAAATGGCAAATGGCAGTGAGAAACGAGGATTTGGACATTTACAAATTCCAATACAGGGCAACAAAATAAGAAATAGGAGGAAGAAGATTAAATATGAGGGTAAGCTAGCCAGTAATATAAAAGACTGTAAGAGATTCTTTAGATATGTAAAGGGCAAAAGAGAGGCAGAACTTGACATTGGTCGCGGAATACGACGCTGGAGTTATAGTAATGGGGAACAAATAATGGCTGAGAAACTGAAAAATTATTTCAGGTCACGTTTCACAGTGAACGACACGAATAGTATCCCCAAAAACTCAAGAGAGCGAGGGGACAGAACTTATTAGGAGAAGTTGCTCGAAAGCCTAAATGGGTAAATAAACTGGACCAGCTGGACAATATTCTAGAGTTCCAAGGGAGATAGCTGAAGAAATAATGGAGACATTTGTGGTGCTCTTTCATGAATTTCTAGAATCAGGGAGAGGCTCAAAAGACTAGAAAGTTGCAAACTTGACAGCCTCTTTAAAAAGGGAATAAGGAAAAAAAGGCAGAAAGTGACTGACCAATTAGCCTAACCTCAGTCATGTGTAAGATCCTGGAATCCATTGTGAAGGATGAGATTACTGAATACATGCAAGTGAAATGTAAAATTGGGCAAAGTCAGTATGGGGTCATCAAGAGGACGTCATGCCTCATAAATCTGTAAAAGTTATTTGAGGATGCAACAAGCAAGTGAGACAAAGGAAAGCCAGTGGATATTATCCACCTTAAATTCAAGAAGGACTTTGGCAAGGTGCTGCACAGGAGGCTGCTGAGTAAAATAAGGCCCCATTTTGTTCGAGGTAAGTTACTAGTGTGTGCAGAAGCTTGGCTGTCTGGCAGCAAGTAGAGAGTGGGGATAAAAGGGTTCTTCTTGGGATAGCAGCCGATGACAACTTGTGTTCCGCATGGCTCAGTGTTGGGACCACAACATTTTACTTTGTGCGTTAACGATCTACATTAAGGAACTGAGAGTATTCTGGCGAGGTTTTCAGATGATATAAAGGTAGGTAGAGGGACAGGCAGCATTGAGATGGCAGAGAGGCTGCAGAGGATTTAGGTAGGGTTGGAGATTGGGCAAAGAAGTGGCAGATGGAGTACATCTTGGGAAAGCCTGATGTGATGCACTTTGTGAGGAGGGAGATGGGCATGGACTATTTTATAAATGGAGAAAAAAATCAGAAGTCTGAAGAACAAAAAGAGTTGTGAGTTCTAGTAAAGGATTGTTTCAAGGCAAGCTTGCAGGTTGAGTCAATAGTTAGGAAGGTGTTGCATCTGCCACACAGTTTGCTTAAATTCTTCCATTCAGCAAAAGAACTGAGTCAACTCTACCAAACAATAATATTTGTTTATTGAGCACACGCAATGTTAGTCCAGTAAAGTTTACCATAAAGTAATGAAAAATACTGCAAACTGTCTTATGTTTTAACTTAACTTTGGCTGATTGTGTACCACCACACTAGAACTTGGTAGGGTTCCACGTGGTGATCCCTTCTTATTCTTCCAATGGTCTTGGAGTTGTCTTCTTTCTCAGTGGTTATTCTCCAGTTACCACACTCCGTGGGGTTTTGAGGTGTTTCTTATCCTTCCAAGTCTTCAAGCCCTTGGGAGGGTATGGAGGATCTGCCAATGGAATGATCAAGTTCATTTATCCAGATCAATCAGACTCAACCAGGGGTCAGCAAATTGATGGCCAAAGGGCGACATTCCATTGTACCATTGAAGTCCAGTTTCAGGTGGGTATTGCAGGGTCTGTAGCTGTCAGGTTTTTTTTGCAAACCGTCTGTGGGTAGCTGCAGCTTGTCTGGATTCTGCAGCATATGGATTAGCAAAGAGTTTATTCAAGGCTGGGATCCATTTCCCAGCATGCTTTAATTATTGTTCATTTTAAGAACTCCGTGGTAAGTTTATTAATGTGTATCATGTGTTCATTGTTCCTGGTGGCCTATCCAGTCAGAAAGACAAATACAGCGATGGTATTTATTTTGAAATGACTTGGATATTAAAGCAGGGAAGGATATATAAGGTTTTACAAGGCTCTGATCAGACCATATTTGGAGTATTTCGCTATAGCATCATTTAAGATATATCTAGAGAGATACAACAATGGGCAGGTACCAAAGAGATTCAGACCCTCAGAAAATATGCGACAGATTTGGACAGAGGATTTGGATCTGTGCAGGTGGGCGGGCTAAAGGGCTTGCTCCTGTGCTGAAATTTTCTTTGTTCTTCGGTCTGTATTTTTCATTCTAAAAATTGCAAGTTTTCAACTAATTGTATGTTACAATTTAATAACATAAACCATTTATTTATTTTACAGTACATGTTAAATTATTGTCATTTCTAAATTAGAGTCAGAGAGTCAGAGAGATGTACAGCATGGAAGCAGATCCTTTGGTCCAACTCGGCCAAGCTGACCAGATATCCCAACCCAATCTAGTCTCACCTGCCAGCACCCGGGCCATATCCCTCCAACCCCTTCCTATTTATATACCCATCCAGATGCCTTTTAAATGTTGCAATTGTACCAGCCTCCACCATTTGCTCTGGCAGCTCATTTCATACACGTACCACCCTCTGCGTGAAAAAGTTGCCCCTTCGGTCTCTTTTATCGTTCCCCTTTCACCCTAAATCTCTGCCCTCTACGTTTGGACTCCCCCACCCCAGGGAGAACACCTTGTGTATTTACCCTATCCATGCCTCGCATGAATTTATAAACCTCGATATGGTCCCCCCTCAGCCTCTGACACTCCAGGGAAAACTGATTTGGAAAGGAGTCAGGATAGTTAAGTGATTTTTATTGAGCAATACAGATACTCCGTTCCAAGTGTGGATTATTAATACCTGTCCTTCCATTCTCGACGGGGCATGTCACAGGAAGAACTTTGCTGTCTGAATCTGCGTGGGGGAGCACTGCTGCTCCCGGGGAGGCAGACTGACAGTGACAATGCAAACACATGACTTCTGCAAGCTGGACCTCGTGTCGATGTTGGAATGAAAATCATTAGGTTGTTTTGCTCCGTATTGAGGTGTTTACTTATAAGCAGGAAGCTCAGGAAGCTATGCATTTTTGCCCTTCCCCCACTAGCCCATACCACTGAATACCAGCACTATGCAGGAACATTTCTCTCTATACATCCTCGTCCAATCCTCCTTGACCCACAGCACTTCCCCATATGGTACCATTCCACGAAATCTCAGAAGGTGTAATTCTGCTGATTTACAATGTCTCTCCTCACTGTGTAAGGTTCCAGTGATTTATCTGCCCCTCAATCAATTTAGCAAACTACATTTCCTGCTCACAATATCACCACAATCAAGACTGGAGAGAGAAAAACTGAGTGATGACAAATTTGAGTAAATCTACGTTCTGGCTGCAAGGAAAAAAGGACTCTGAGCTTCCAGGTTCCTGTCACTGCAACATTCCACTGTGTTCTCATGCCTTCATTTCAGTCTCTGGTCTGCTGCAGAACTCCCATTTAGCACAGCAAGTTGGATGATCGGCACGTCATTTTCTACTGAGACACCGTGCAACCTTCAGAACCCAACATCGGGCTCAATCATTTTAAACCCTGTCCACGTTATTTCACGTTCCTGTCCCACCTACACATACCATCAGTTCCAAAAGTAGATCATTACGCTGGAAAATCTCTCTCCCAGATGCACTAGACCTGCTGATTTTGTTCGGACATTTCTGCTCTTTTTTGTGGATAACTTGTTCTGTTCTGATCGCCAGACTTCAGGAAGCATGTGTTTGCACGGGAGGGTGGTCAGAGGAGATTTACCAAGATGTTGCCAGGGCTCGACCATTCCCACTGCAAAGATAGACGGAAGTGAGGGCTGCAGGTGCTGGAGCTCAGAGTCGAGGGTGTAGTGCTGTCAAAGCACAGCAGTTCAGGCAGCATCTGAGGAGCAGGAGAAGCCATGTTACGGGCACAAACCACCGCCATTCCATTGCCACCTGATGCGTGGAGGAAGAACGCCTCATATTCCGCCTTCGGACCATGCAACCACACGGCATAAATGTGTACTTGAACTGCTTCCTCATTTCACTTCCTTCCACATTATACCATCGCAAGCCTCCAACTAGGCACTGCTCTCTTGACCCGTCGATCAAACACCCCTATGAGCTATCACCTTCTCCCTCACATTAATCCACCTATCGCTTTCCCAGATACTTTACCACCAACAGAACTCTCCTCCCACTTAACTCTCAACCCCGACCTACAAGCCTCATTCCTGATGAAGGGCTCAGGCCCGGAACGTTGATTCTCCTGCTCCACAGATGCTGTCTGACATGCTGGGCTTTTACAGCACTACACTGTCGCCACTGCAAAGATATATGAGCTCGGCTGGGGCTCTTTATCTGACAGTGGGGAAAGCTGAGATAGGAACTGATTAACAGAAAGGGGATAGATATATGTAATAGGAATAAACTTCTTACGGGAAGGGTTAATAACCAGGGATATAGCAAGTGAGAGGATATTCAGAGAAGATTTAGGAAGAACGCTTTCATCCTGAGAGTGTTGTTTGTCTGGAACTCACTGTTTGATCGTGTGGTGATGCTAAGAGTCATCAGGACATTTCCGGAGTATTTAGCCGAATACTTGAGGAGCTAGCCCTTAATGACGAGGTACTGGAAAGTGGGGCAAGGATAAACAGATTTCCGATGAAAGACATGAAACCGTATCTTTGGGTGCAGCAAAATGGAGGCTAGCGCACCTCTGTGGCGAAATGACAGATTTGTTAGACTTCCACTGCGTTGTTAAGATTGTGATTCAAGGATTGCTTGTTTGAGTCCTACCAGATTCGGAGTTTAGAACATAGAACATAGAACAATACAGCACAGAATAAGCCCTTCGCCCCTCGATGTTGCGCCGACCTGTGAACTATTCTCACTGCGTCTCCCTACGTTATCCCAAAATCATCCAAGTTCTTATCAAATCATTTCACATTTCAGCTGAAACAATGATTGTTCTACTGATTCATCGTCAATTCCACTCATCTGGAGTTCTTGTCCCTGCTACTGACCAGAGGAGATTCCTTACCTTCTTGGTGGTGAACTTTGAGGGAATCGTATCATTTGAAATATCATCTGACCAGAATCGGCTGCTCATTCACAAAACCCACTGCAAAAGCCCACTGTCTCTAAACACATTCCCCACCCACAGTTGCACAGAGTTTTTTGGAAAATTCAGTGTCTTTTTCCCTTTGGGCAACAGGTTGATGTGGATACGTTGGGAAAAGATATTGATGTGTTTGCTCAGCCATAATGATATCAAATGACGGGGTAGTGCTGGCGGGTGAAATTGCCTCCTCTTGGTCCTCCCCCTGTCTGCGCTGTTTCTGACAGAGGAAATTAAACAATAACATGATGAGGACACTGTGAATCTACACCACTGAATATCAAGGACCTCCCCTTTATCCCACTGCTCTCACAGCTGGAATACACAGCTCCTGTTGCAGCTTTAGATCAGACAGTGGTGGATTCTCCCAGGCGCTCTGTCAGATTGCATGCTCCTTCGCACAGGTTTCCAATCGGGCACATGGAGCAAACGGCTGTGTGGATATTGGGGATTCAGGGACAGATTTTCCTGTTGCTGGGCTGGAGCTCTGGCCACGTTAATAAACATGAATTTAAGCGATTCTGTATCTTATTATGAATTCGTATCATTTTACAATTTAAACTGAAATTCAATTTATTTTTGTATAACTTTCTTATAACTTTAGTATTCATGAAAACTGTGCAACATGTCCTCTGATGTAGGAATGGTGAAGATTGACGATGTGTGCAGCATGTTTCATGTTGTCTGTATGAACTTTCAGAAGGAGGTTAGTGAAGTGTCTTTGATTCAAATTCTGTGCCGAATTGAAGCCGAACGAATGAAAAGCCCTGTGATGGCGGTAATGTAACATTGTCTGTAAACAGAACAGTGACCCACAGAAACGCAGCTTTCAATCAAGTCTAATTTGCACAACATTTTTCTATGTCCCTTTCCTGAGCCTGGTGCTCCAATAGTCACAGGTTAGTTCCTCCCCGTCCGCCTTAACTTTAATTTCAGAATTACAACAAAAGTAGAACAGGTTGGTCGAAGGTCCCAGAGGTACGAATAGCGCACGTTACAGATTGGCGCTCTGCTGCTCCCGTGGAACAATTGATCATCACTTCACAACGTGTGAAATGCTGCAGCTGCAAGTTCAATTATTATCTGAAGCTGTTTTTCCTGATGTTGATCAGGGATCATTGGTGTACCAGACTGAAGTGTATTTGAAAAATAACGTCGAATAAAGCAGCATTTATTGTAAACCTCCAGTTTCTGATTTGTGGGATTATTCTGCATTTGGGAAATGTGACAATTATCAGCCGGAAAGCTGTCCATATTCCCCAAGCGATTATTCATCTGTGGATCGAGAAACAGAGGTAATGTTTTAGCATGATGACATTTTTCAAATCTTTGACCGTCAACTGTATACCATTCTTGGAAAGGCTGTTAAACCCGTTTCATATTATCCCATTTCTTGCAAACTCGCACAGTTCATTAAATTGTTCGAAAGGAATCTTTGGGTAGACTGAATGTTGTCAGTGAATCTGGTAAAGTCAGAACAAATAGTTTTACTGTTGTGCAGAACAAAGCGTTCAGTCAGGAATAAGGATGAGTCTTGTCTCTGGATTTTTCGGACGGAGATGAGTGAGTATTAAATGGACTCAGTCCAGAACAAGGTCACAACATAACATCTGGTCGAAATAACTAACAGCTTTGTTGCATGGATAAAAAAAAATCGAATTCGCGTAATCAGTTTAGATTATGCCCCAATCAAGTTTGAATATGGTATTTTTACAATGTTAAAATCAGTGAAACTATCCGACGTTTTGTGGAACAAATATCCGACATGTTGAACAGTTACCCAGAGTGGCAAAAAAACAGTAAACAGAGCAGCTAAAAGTCCAACAGATGTGGGATGCTAGTATGATCTCCGTGAGGTGACTATCTAGAGAAAAAAGCATATCCAGAGATTGCATAGAAAAAAGCATCGACTCCCACCTGGAGAGAAAATCTACAGAGGAAGATACAAAGAGAAGATTCGACAACTGGCTGGTTTTTAAATTTGATTTTTTTGTAAATATTAATGGGGTCGGGGTTGGGGAAGGTTTTCAGACCAGTATTGTAGAGCAGAAGGTTAAAGGCAGTTTTCGAGAAAGGAGTTGTAAGTAGTTGTAAATTAATTATTCTCTCTAAAATGTAAAAGTGTAATAAAGTTGTTATGTATAACTTTAAATGCTTTTTTTGCTACGGTTTTTTGCCTCTTGAGTTTTAACAGAATACAGCACAGGGTGAATCCTTTCTGTGTTGCTTGTTTCCACTAGCAGAGTAGTTTACCCCGTTACGTAACACCAGTTACTGTGGTTGCTTTGTTGTTTCGCTCATTATGCCTCATTAACGACTTTGAGGTTGTTCTCTCGACGCAAAAGTTCCATGCTTTTGCACCATTGTACAAAAGGTGCAGTGTGTCTAAGCAACAGGACTCCCGACAATAACACCCTACGCTGATTCAATCTATCTATCCTGGTACTAATCCATGGAAGCAGCACTGCGCACTCACCTCGAGTTTGGAAAACAATTCCCTCAAAGATAATGTAACATCCCCGCATTCAAGGTGATTTCATTTCATCGCCTTCAATTCCTCACAGAAACTGATTTCGCAAGTTTTGTGTCTGAGTCATTTATTTGTTTGTGTTCAAAACATATGAGCAAAGGGTCACAGTTGGAGAGTGCTGGTCCCATAAAACAAAGGTCAGACCATACTCTGTGCACTGTACTCTGCTGTTCATCATTTCACTAAAAGCAGGTAGAAGCATCTATGCTCTGCCAAATTTTCACGTCTATTTTAAGAAGCAAGATAAACAGTTCCTGGTTCCTACTTTTGTTGTCACACAGACCAAGATTGTAAATGATGGAAACATGAACTGGTCGAGACTGTCTGCTCTGCCAAATCCCTTTTCTCCCCAGCAGGTGGTAAGATGCTGGTCTGAATCGCTTTCTTCTGTTCCCTGCCACTCTGGAATGATGTGAGCCGTGAAAACTCTTCTCTGAGCTGGGGGTAACGTGATAATGTTTATACACATAAGGTGCAATGTACCTGAGCGACAGGACTCGCTGCAGTAACTTTCCTTGCTGTTTCAGACAGCAGAGTCCTCGCTGTGAATTCGAGAAGTACACAGACAATGTTCCCGATTACTAGGAGGGATTCTCTCTTTCCCAGCATTTCTGCACTTTTCTATCTATCTCAGATGGAATTATTTGAACAAGGTTCCCAAAACAATATGAATTCCTGTGCATGCAAGATCTCCCTTTTGTACAGCTTTCCAGAATTTCCATAACTCCCAATCCCACTAGCCCCCTCCCCCGCTGCACAAGGCGGTGTTTGATAGGGAGCTAAGTAGCGCATTCAACTTGCTCTCCCACAATACTGATTGCCAATAGAAGATGAGTTCGTCCAGCTGCCAGCTGGGGGAGGGCTAGCGCAGCCTCCTGGGAAACGGGAGGCAGAATGGCTAGGAGCTATTATTAAAACTCAGTGCTGCCTTCACTCCGAAACAAAAGAAAAAAGCCTTTTTTAAACAAAGAGACAAACCTGATTTATAGATCACGCTTAAGATGCGGTTCTGGCTTGTTGGTCTTGGGTGTGTTATCGCCTCTGGTGGATGATGTACGTGCGAGAAGTTACACTTGAGCCCTGGAATTTTGCGTCCGGTCCCATTTTTAACTCAGAAAGTATGATTTCGATGAGATCGAGGTCAGATCAAGGTACTGAATCATCAAGACAAACACCAACTGCTTCTTGTAGGCGGTTACTAGACTGAGAAATGGATTTACTAACTTCAAATGATGCTGATCCTGTTAATGTGGATCTTGCCAAGTGCACGTCCTATACGGAGTAACCTGAATGCCTTGTTTTTGTCACGCTGTGCTCTGCATCTCCTTGATTACTATGATCTGCCTTTACCAATTGCAAAGGTTTTCACTGCACTCAGGTAAATGTGACAATCAATCAAATATAATCCATCAATCAAATGACACAGACATTTCCTTATTGTTTGGTGCCAGCACAGCGAATGTGGGCTGTATGGCCTCACTTTGCACTATTTCGTGATTCTGAGTGAAATCACAGTTAAACCAACAGAATGTGGGAGGTTACTCACAGGTTGTGTTGACACAGCCAGGACACATCTGCGCCACAGTATATCACACAATAATCGTGAAAACCTTCTTGAAATCATCCTCTGAGGCACATGCCACACGCCAGATTAAAAGCTGAAGATCGCGGGAAACTGCTGTAGTCAGTGCTAACAGAGCGATCTAGCGGGAGCGTATTGGGCTCATAATCCAGAAATTAATGGATTGAAAACATCCTCTGCTCGTTGACAATTCCAGGTTTCAGTGTGTGTCCTGTCCCTGCCAGTGTTCCTCTATAACATAGCTCCATTCAACGTATTGCATGTTGTTTCAATTTCCACTTCCTTTCTCTCAATGTATCTGAAATGAATATCGCGTACTGATACACCCGCCAAATTTACACAGGTGAGGAAACACACTTGTGAATGTCTGGAAGCTCTTTTCCTGTTCTCTATCTGTCTTCTCTGATTTGATTTGAAAAATCACTTGCCAGAGCTGGGAATAAACTGGTGAAGGTGAGCGACTTCAGTTGTAGAGTGCTCTATGCGCATGACGTTCTGCATTATTTCCCCAAGCTGTTTCACACAGCAGTGTCCTCCCTGTGAAATGAAAAGCCATGAATGGCAATTGGATCATCTTGTTGGAGACAGCATTATGACACAAACACTATTCCGCATTATTAGGATATACATCACTAATTATGAATAACCACAGAGATATACAAGTGACACAGAGTCGCAGTGGACTCGATGGGCTGAACGGCTTCTGCCGGCTTGTGAGTGACGCCACACATTGATGCTGTCCCTCCTCCTGTCCCTGGGACAGAGTGGCTGAGGGTGAAATATTGTCTTATCTTTAACCCTCGTTCCGCGTTAGATTATCTGCAGCCCGCAGCTCAGGGCTATGGGAATGGTTCTCAGTGAGTGAGGGTTTTACTCGGATTGTCTTAATCTCGGACAGTCTTCATCTCGGACAGTTGGGGCTCAGATGCTAACTGCTGCCCGATTGCAGCAAAGAAACAGATGGACGTATTAGAAAAACTTCTCTGCAGGATTGCTGTGTGAAGATGGATTCTGAACACCAAACAGGTTGCACAAAAATGCCCTCACATGAAATTACCTGAGGGAAAAGTATCCGGAGTACATTTCTATATTTCCCACTATCACAACATCTTTGCCGCTCTCTCAGAAAAATGATTTTGGGAGGAAGTTCCCAATCAAACTTGCTGATTTCCAGCACTTGAGGGACCTGGTTGTGCCGATGAGAGAGAGCTTTCGAGCGTATTCGCGCTTGCCTCCCCTCACACTAACTGCAGGTGGATGGAAATAGATGAATAATCTGCCGATTGACACAGGTTAGTCCTCACGGAAGGGATAAACAACACCGTCCCGCGAACAAGGAGAGGGAATGAGTAGGTGATATTCTTGAAATTCTTTGCTGCTTCCAAATCCGAGAGCAAAGTAGGATGTAGTTGGATCTGAGTGACTCTCAGCTGGTTTAGTGTTGGTAATGCAAGAGTGTCTAGGGTATTATCTTCGCTTCGTAGCTTGTGTTAATAGTGGCATGTGAGAATTGTTAGTTCAAGTCGCCTTCGAGCCTTGGTTGTTTGATTTCACTTTTGCCCAGTCGCCCTATCAACTATTAGATTTTTAAAAAGTGAAAATTATAAAGTTGCACCCCTTGACATAACTTTGTGTTTTGGGGTCAGAATTGTCATTGTAGTGGGCATAACACAGTACCATATGTGGTGAAAGCGAAGCAAGTGTTTCAGGATGTTCACACACACAATCCCACTCTGAATAAATCCACCATCTGGATGTTTGCACAGTTCTGAATGTTGACCTTTAGGAAATGGGAACGTGAAATGATTGGAAACAGCGCTGAACAGGTTGATGGTAATGGCGTGGTGTATGAAAAATGGCAACAATAAAGGTCATTTGGAAAGGTGGGACAGTTCTCCTTGGAGAGCAGAAGGCCGAAAACTGGCCTTGTTAAACATTTCCAAGACATGAATGGATTAGACAGAGGAAATAAGGAAGGAAGAATGCTCCACACGCCTAAAAGGATCGAGAACGATTCGGTAGAGTTTAAAAGTCATTAGTAAAAGAAGAAAAATGTACTTGAGGAGTGGTTAGTGTCTGTAAACCACTGCCTGACATTGACAAAGACACAGTTGCAATCGAGTTATTTAAAAACTAATTCGATATTTATGTTGAAAGTAAAAGTGTGCAGAGTTTCAGGGAGAAGGCAAGAGAATTATACCAACAGAGAAGCACATTTATCTCTGTGGAGAGCCAGCACAGCTAAGGTGCTTTGTGACACAGTTGTGATTCTGAGTGGAATCACAATTCGACCAACAGAATGCAGGAAGTTAGATAACGGTGATATTGGCAAAGCCAGGACACATCTACACAACAGAATATTATCCAGCAGGTGCATGTCACAGGGAGGATGGCGCTGTCTGAAAATCCTGCAGGGTGTCCTGGGGATCAGACACTGTGCACTTCAATATTCAGATTATACCGGAGTGAGAGCCAGAGAAGGCAAATTGGTTAATTGTACATTTTGTCAGCACAGGAATTACGAACAATGATTGAAAGTGGAAATACTGGTGATTTGTTCACATTTGAAGTGTTTACGGGAAACAGGGAGTTGAGGAAGATACAAGGTAAAGCTATTGAGATCTGACTACAGGAGCAGCAAATATGTTGGACAGCACAAAGGAGATCTTTGAAGTCTTGAATTCTGGTAGATGGCCCTAGCGTGCTTTCACAAGGCCACACTGTTACAAAAGGTATTGTGTCCTTGTCTCTTGGCCTTGTGTTGTAGCATGGCAAATATCACCGTTACACTGCAGGAAGTTCCATTTTCCAATGAAAGGGCAGTCAGCATTTAACAAAGGATATATTGCGAAACCTTTCATATAAATTGTTGCATTCCATCTTAGTGTCTTGCTTTGTTTCTTTCCCACTTGACCTGCCATTGTGCCTGCACTGAAGGTGTTTTGCTTCTTCTGCGTGGCTTTAGCGGTCTGGGTGACATGATGAAGCTGTACTGCCCCATCCTCTGATGCAATTTTCCACTTCAATTCAGCTCACCCTAACTTCGCTATGTGATACCATTCACCTTGCTTCGGTTTTAAGCCATCGTCTTAGACCCAAGATGTCCTCCTCCAAAATAAATACGAAACTCAGCCACACTGTTATCACTGCAAACCAGCGACACCTTCAATCTGAGGCCAATCATTACCAGCTACCGTGCTCTGTGGTTGCTTCTAGAAATAATTATGCTTATAAATTGCTGTAACATCCGCCAATATGAAATAAAAACAGGAAGATTCAGGAAATTGTATCATCCACAAACATAAGACAATAAGGAATGTAAGTGTTGGGACAACCGTTAACGCATGCAAATTGCAAAATATTAGTCTGAAAATCTTGCTGCAATTATTTTGTTTTTAATGAGCACACACATTGAGTTCAGTGCGAACCGATCCCCAACTCGGAGAAGGGAATCCTTGGCTTTGAAGATGCGTTGAGAATGTTCACTGGATTCATCCCAGTAATGGGACGACTGTCCTCCGGGGGCATATGAGTAAAATCAGTCAATGGGGTTTCCAAACATGAGTGGTGAAGGGAATGTCTCCATTCACAAATTAAGCGTTGGGTAGGATTTAATGCAGAGAGACACGAACAAAAAAGACAAGAACACAGAAAGATGATAAACAATAGATATGATCATTATTTTTCGGAAAGTTTTGATTTTAGATCCACGGTGGTCTTTGGTGACGGGTATTTCATGTCCACAACCAGTCTGCACAGAAAACGACTGCAGCCCCACTGTGATGTGACTGAATTTCAGTTACCTTTAGAAAAAGCTGAGACTCACTCACGTCAAGGGGATTTAGGGATGCTGGTCTTAAAACCCTTTTCCCAAATTTCTTTGAAGTACAAAGGAAGTTTTCATGGCGAGGTTGTTCATGATCTGGTTAGATTATAATGAACGTTGTTTGAATTTATGAATAGGGCAATTGTATTACAAAGCAAAGAGTTCATAGTGGAACTGTAAAATCTAAAGGTCAAACTCAGTGCAAACATTGTTTCTAATTCTTGTCCTCACTCTCGACAAAAAAAATAAAGACATTAGAAAGGGCACAGCCGCAATTTCCTGTATAGAAAGGCATGAGGAAACTCAGGGTTGAGGTTCACTGAGGCATAAAAACATTAGAAATCATAAAAAACCGGTTTTATGAGGATGATAGACAGAATGAGGGATTTTATTCACATGATTTTGAAAAGGCTGTACCGGAAACATGCAAATTTGGGAAGTAAACGAAAGACATCTTTCACATAACACAAGGTTTGAAGTGACTTAATCAGCGGTATTCCCTCTTTCGAGTAAATCAATAAATAGAGTCTCAGGTTCAAAACCATTGGTCAATGATCCAGAAAAAATTGGATCAGAGTTTCTTCTGCGCAAGAGCTATTTAAATCCTAAACGAATTTCCAGAAAGAATGATAGAAGCTGAATCCAGAGTGTTTCATACGACACATCAACAAGAACACAAGTAGGGAATTTACCAATGGGAGAAAGTCAAAGTGTGTGTAAAAATTTCGAATGTTGTTGACTTATCAAAAAAGACTTTTCATGAACACGTCCAGCTGGATAAGATGGAATATAAAATATTCATGAATTTGAAAGGTATGGCATATTATTCCACGTGAAACATTGTAAATGGAAATGATCTTCGAGAAGATTGCAAATAAAAGTTAGTTCCTTATGAGACGGAATTGAATTGTCGCTCGGAGACATAATACCTGCTTTAAATATTTGACCACATTCACATTATGTTACGTATATGTCATGCTTTCTGATCTCCATCCATGATATTCTCTAAGTTGTCTCTATCTTTTTTGTCTTTTTTAGCCCTCTGTTCTTTCATACAGCACGCAATTTTAAGCTGAAAGAAGCTCTTACCAAAACTGAATGCAATATTCGAACGGTCCCATGTGATCAATATAATTCCTTTTTGATTATTACAATGACTTTTTAAAGTTTACAGCAAATTGAGAAACATGAAATTGGCTCATCGTGTTTTGCATTCTCTGAATTTAACGCAGTGCGCATGGGAAACGCCATCCATTTGTTGAAAAATTATTTTCGGTTCTCTGTCCACACATGTCACGTTTATAAAATTTGCAGCATGTTTGTTGGTAATGAGTCATTTTCCAGAAAATCTTGGTTCTCAATTCAAAAAACTGGTATTTTCCAATCAACTTGGCTTTGCTCAACATCGTCTTCCGTCCTGAAACTTCAATACAATGACAAATTGTAGGTGCTCCATGTGAGGGTCAAATTTAAAACCTCCACTCAACATTGGCACCCAGATACCATCCACTGATTACCTACTGCACTGGATCCACACATTGATGCTTACCGCCACATTCCTGGTTGTATCAAAACGGATGGGAAAACGAGTATCTCTTATTCCACGGCTGGTACCTGGAATTATATGACATCTTTAGCAGTGGTTCCAACGTTCCATGAGGAAATTGATGAGCTACTCATTGCTAAGATGAGTTAATTATTTAATAATATAATTGCAATTTTTCCGTCCACTAACCCCTGGACTATTTTATTTTGATTTTAATCCGTAGAAATCTTGTAATTTTAATTTTGAACAGACTCAGTGACTGATCTCCACAGTGCCTGCGGAATCAATTATAAAATGTCATAACACTCTGAGTTCTTCCATCTCAGTCCGCTGTTTGGAAGTGTTCCCGTTGTGGGAAATTCACTTCCCTGTGTATCTGCTGCTGCTCCCAGCCTGCCCTATGGTACTACATACATTTTCCCTCTGCCATTTGTTCACTGTGTTGCTGTGATCCGGCCCAGGAAAAGAACACAGGCCAAGGTTGAGCAAAACAAACATTATGGGTAAAGAATCGCTCCTGTCGGTTTTTGCATTGTTCAATTCAATTTTCAGTTAGTCTTATTGAAGATTTTGAAATTGTTCGCTCTGTACATAAGTGCGATTGGTCAAAAATATCTGTCCACAAGAGAGGGAGTGCTAATTCTGTAACTGAGCACTGTGGACTGTCCTCGAGTCGGGAAAATAATTCTTCAGAGATAGTGTTACATCGCCCCCGTCACGAGATTTTTCATTCAATCAGCCGAATTCTTAATAGAACTCAATTCAACAGATCTTGTTAATTAGTCATTTCTTCATTTCTGTTCAGATCATGTGAGCAGAATGCCACATTGGGAATGCGCTTGCCCCATCGAGCAGAGGTGAGACCATTCTTTGTGAACTGGACTGTGCTATTAATCATTTCACTAACAGCAGGGAGAAGTATCCACTTCTATGCACAATTTACTGATATGAGTTAAACATATGGTCGGATGCGCAGAGCATCTGCGACGAGGTGTCTGAGAGGTTAAAATGATTGATTACTGACTCATTATTCTCTGTAGGCGTGGGATCGATTCGCTTATGGAGTGCAGTCGTTCATGACGCTGCTTTGGTTTGGGTCTCGGCTAAATTAGAGGTCGACTGGTCAGTTTATTGCCATCGATGCTGCAGTAAATCTCCACTAATTAGTCGAATCTGTCGCTTAAATGGTGTTGAAATGCAGACTGACTTCGGATAATGAAAAGGAACACTGTTTTCCTTTCGAAGACAAATTATTGTGAGCGTTTATCGAATGAATGAGATCCAGGAAAAGCAAATAACGAGAGATGGCAAGCGCATGTTTACCCAATGGATTGTTAATGAGTATTTTTTTCAGAAGAAACCTGTAGCAGAGTGGGTAGACGTGATTCATCTGAGTGACAAAAGCACAGACAGACAGCAGAAAATAATGGAGATATTTCGAAAGGGGCAGAGGAAGGGTTCAGGGACACCGAGTACTGGCTGAAAATGCACAGCAGAGAACTTGGTAATGTAGGTACTGTGCATGGGCATGGACACTGTTACATATTGGTCTCTCCCTTTCTCATTGCTCTTGCCAGTGATGAATGCTGAGCATGAGGCGCATACAAAGTCAAGAAGTGGGAAGTAAGCTCCCTCTTTTTATGAACAATTGGAGCAGACATCATGTTAACTGCAGAGACTGACCAAAACTGTGGATCAATAACCGCTAACTAATGTAGAACAAGCATGTGAAATTATTTAAATTTCCTTTATTCTCTTGTCATTAATAGGTAGTTAGTTCTAACAACGGTGTTGCCAATAGAAGACAACGCCTCATTTCATGTTGAATAAAAACATTATCAAACATTTTTCAAATTGAGATCTATTGTAATCAGTTTACACATTTAACAAGTTCAATTTAACGAATACAAACCTCATTCCCTCACAGGAAATAAAACTGCTGCTTTCCTCAAATACGTCATCCTTGCTAAATAGCAGTTACTCAGCATGAATCATATGATGTAATATTTATTGAAAATCCGCCATTTAGCAGTATTACCTTATGTCGCATTGAGTGCAATAGGCACTTGCTAAACAAGGCTTTGGAAAGAAAGCCTTTCACAAAGTATAGTCGGGTGGTGATTAAAAATAAGGTAAGGTTCTCATGTTGCGGAAAATACACCTGTATTTGGATACAACTTTAATAGTGCAACTACTCTGTGGCCCCCATGGATGCAATCAGTGAGTGCACGGTACTTCTATGATCGTATACAGGTGCATGAAAAACCGGAGCTTCAGCTCAAAAAGAACCTTGAGCAGCTTCTATTGACATGGATCAGATGGGAACATCGGGGCATCAGGCTTGGAGCTCACCCTCACATGGAGCAGTTTCTATTGACATGGCGCAGCAGGGAGCATTGGGACACCAGATGGTCAGCTCCAACCGCACCTGGAGAAGCTTCTGTTGACATGGAGCAGGGAATATTGGGACATCAGGATGGGAGCTCCAAATACACTTGGAACAACTTCTATTGACATTGAGCAGCAGGGAGTATTGGGACATCAACCAGGGATCACCAAACTCACCTGGAGCAGCTTCTATTGACATGGAGCAGGGAGCATTGGAACATCAGGAAGGGGGCTGAAAACTCACCTGGAGCAGATTTGATTGACATGGAGCTGGGAACATTCGAACATCAGGCTGGGATCTCCAACTTTACCGAGTGCACCTCGAACTCATGCAGCTCATGGTTATTTTATGAAATCAAAACCGAACATACATTCTTACACACACACATATACATTTGCAGCTGAAAAGTGTCTCAGAAGATAGATTCAGATAACCATTGATTTATGTCTGGATTAATGGGCTATCCTGATCTGGTGCGAAATTGATAGTGTAGCCAACCTTTCCCAGCAGCTGTGCAAACAGGAGAGGGATTACGGAACCCTTTCCTTGGGAATGTGCTTCTGTTACTTCGCAGGCGCACATGTGAAAACGCATGAAAGCATCCAGCAAGGTCACATGGCGGAGTGGGCTGAACAGGTGCGTCGAGGTTTTTGAATCTCGGTTATGTAAATTCGAATGTCTGCGCTGCCCTTTCAGTTGTTCAACTGTAATGCTACAGCATGTTGAAATATGGGTCAAAGTTAAAAAGTTGGTATATTTCTCAAAGACTTGACAGTGGTGGGTGCGAATATAGACTCAGGCAAATGGGTCAGTGCCTGCGCTGACATAACAGTGTTCGCTTCCCATATGAAAGATCGCGGGCTCAAGCAGCTCGACCGCTGCTGTTTCGTTTCAGAAAAGTTGAGTTTTCACTGGAGCCAAATGCACACAAAGTCCTGTGGTGAGTCGATTCATCGTTATTTGGTTTTCTTGCCAATGGGAAAATCGTTCCAATGAATTGCGATGTCATATGTTATTGAATTTCTCCCATTTCCTTCATTTCCGTCCTGGAGACATCGGAAGGGAAAGGTAATCTAATCGAGACTGTGATTGGTGAAATTCACTTTTTATGGCCCATTCTTATTATGTTCTTTCTTTCGCTCTTTTCAGCATTGTCTGGGAAGTGGTGGTGAACTAAGGCTCCAGTATGTTTGAAAGAGCAGTTTGGAACTGCCTTGTTGTTAGTTGTGAGATTACTTTATAATTCATGCCGTCGGACTGTCTCACATTTAGCATTCATGCTTCGCTGTATCTGAAAATGCATTTGGTCTGCCAGTTTTGTTTGTGTTCCGTGTTAAATGCTTTCTGTTGTGCGATTCGCTCAATACATTACGAATTAACAGGGTTTCTGAGGTAACTTGCAGCTGCAAAAATCCACAGACTGCGACGGCAATCTCCACTAAAAAGTAATCCTTTAAAGCCGGTGTAAGCAACACAACGTTATTGGGGTACACCGCGTGGAAACAGATACTTCGGTGTATCTCGTCCATGCTCACCACATAGCCAAAATTAAAGAAGTCCCATTAAACAACGAGCTATTGGAAACAGAAAGATAAAAGGTAGAATCCTTTAAACGTTCAGTGCTGGGTGCCCCTGACACGCAGCAGGGACGCCTGAGGCTTGTTTCTGTAATGTAGTGGTCATCACATTCGCCTTACGCGCTAAAAGTCCCCAGTTTAAAACTGGGCAGAAACTGCTTTGTTCTTCAACTGCAGCCTTTTACATGGACAAGAACGGAGCTTTCTTGCATGCTTTCCCATCTGCAAGTCTGCCTTCGAGTTTGCTGGAACAAATCTGCTCTCGTGGTGAAATGTAATGCAATTCCATTTAATTACAGTGCAAAGCATTGTAAAGTTTTTCTCCAACCTGGTTCTGATCATATGCCATACTGCTTGAGAGTGTAGTTACCGCCTTCTGATCCTTCCACGAAAAGCAGTACCGCATTGGGGCCTTGCGCAGGCGGCCCAGTTCAAAGACAGGGAAGAATCTGATGCTCTGGTGTCACAGCGCACCACGAATTACTGAACTAGTCTGTCTGTCAAATGTACCCCAAAGTCGTCTCTGAAATACCTCATTTGGAGGTAGTCTGTCGTTATTCAACGTGCGAGAGTTGGCTCCAGAGGTCCTGAATCATGTTTTGGAGCAGTTCGCACGTTAGTGGCTCATTCAATCGGCAACAGCAATGAAAGAAATTACACTCTCAGAGAAACCTCTGGACCTGTGCTTTCATAGCGTCGCTAGTATTAAGGTGCGCCCCGTGATCTAAGCCATGTTGGAACTGTAACGGAGGAATCGACAGAGAGGCTACAGAATGACATCGCATCCATTTAGTTTTCTTTAAACCACTGACGAGCAGGAAAATGTAAACGGGGAGGGCGAGTGGGGAAGTGAGGCAGTTGCAGCTCTGGCGAAACTCCTTCTTTGTGATTCACTCATTAACCAGAGACGTGAAGGTGACTCAGGCGTGAGAGCTCTTCACATCGAGAACAAAAAGCACTCAAGGGCAGTTAGCACCTCTTCCGGAGTGAGGGTGCGGTGAGGTGATTACCTTTTGACTTCTGTTACTGTGTTCAGAAACAACCTTTTAGATTGAGGTGAACAGAAACTGCATTTCTGAAAAGCATCATGGAATTTAGCAAAATTTATTGAGTCGCTTCTCGTCGATTCCCACACAGGTTTCCAACTCAGTTGGTATCCATGTGCCTCATGTCCAGGACTGAACATCTCTGCAGCAAATTGCACGGTTCAGGTAAAAGGCAAGAAAAGTGGCATCTCGAACTGGCCCCGAGGTCAGAGCATCCTCACGATGTGATCTGTCGTTCTCGGATTGTAATGCTCCTCCGGTTTTCGGGTAGAGAACTTTTTTTGGGACTCTTAATCTGCAAAACAGATGCTGTGATTGAAACTATGCTGCTCAGTATGATGTGGAACACGGCCTGCTCAGCTCTGTGCATTTTCCCTGTAGTCCGGTATGTTTCGTGATCCGTGTAAACGTGAAACTTGTTCTCTTTTGAGCAATGGGTGAAATCATTTACCAAAGCAAGAATCGAAATTTCAGTAATGTCATGCAGCTCATGGTTATTTTATCATTTCATGACGGAACAGCATTCTAACACTCGCATATACATTTGTCGCTGGAAATATATTGTCAGAACATAGATTTCAGCTTTCCATTGAGTTTTGAGAGCTTTGATGAGCTATCATTATCTGCTGCGAAATTGATATTGCAATCGGACATATCCTAGCTGCTATGCGAGGTGGACATGGTTCACAGAATCATTCCCTGTGAATTTTCTTCTGTTGTTTTGCAGGAGCACAATTGAAAATGTATGAAAATGGCCACGTGCGCGGGTGTAATAGTAGCCGAGCGATTTACGGCACTTGATCCAGCTTCCAGTCTCTAAGGAGGCATCGTTTCCAATCCCACCACTGCCATTTCTGCGGGAAAACAACTAAGCTGCAGCGAGTTTAAGTGCCGTATTCAATTAAAAAAAATGACCTGGTGGGTTTGCTTCTTGGAGAATTAACGGCGGTGTGAGAGACTGCACACTCTCTCAAAGGGGTTCGCCTCCGACATGTAACATCGCAAGCCACTCGACTGCTGCTGTTTTTTTTTCAGGCAAGTTGAGGTTTCACTGAAACCGAAGAGAGACTGTTATTTCATCGCTGTTGTGAAACGAGGTCCTGCCGTGACTCTTTCTGCCGTTATTTGGTGTTCTGGTGAATGGGAAAATGATTCCAATGAATTACGATGCCATATGTTCGTAAATTTCTCCCCTTCCTTCATTTCTGTCCTGGAGACAGCGAAAGGGCAATGTAATCTAATCGAGACTGTGATTGGTGAAATTCACGTTTTATGGCCCAATCTTATTGTGTTCTTTCTTTCTCTCTTTTCAGCAATTTCTGGGACGTGGCGGTGCACTAAGGCTAGGATGTTTGAAAGAGTAGTTAGGAATTGCCCTGCTTTTAGTTGTGAGATTAGTATATGGCTCATGCACCTGATTGTGCCCGCCAGAACCTACCCTCACCCTTCTTGACTCTCTCCGCTCCCGGATATCAACTACCCCTTTATCCTTCATCCATTCTCTGGTGGGTGGCCGGTTCATCTGTCAATTTCACTGTCCAGCTTCTGCCCCCCGGGAACGAGCATCAACTCCATTGAGTTTTGAGAGCTTTGATGAGCTATCATTCTCTGCTGCGAAATTGATATTGCAGTCGGACATATCCTAGCTGCTATGCGAGGTGGACATGGTTCACGGAATCATTCCCTGTGAATTTTCTTCTGTTGTCCACTCATGGACTCACATCTGGAGCTCATCTCCTCACTGGCCATCACTGGTAGATAATTTACCAGACCACAGGGTGTTGTAGCAGACGTGCAATCCAGCGCAAAGCAGGCTGCACTGGCGTGCAAAGACCCAACAGCAGTCCCGCACAATTCCTTTATAATTCAGAACATGTGGCTCCCCAAAAATCTCACAACCATGATATGGCATGTCGCACAACCAACAATACATTTCACATCATTTAGGCAAGACAGACCCCTTCGTCGAGCATGCACTGATTGGACAGGGCGAGTTTTGTGTGCGCTGTGGGCACAATAATAGAACCATGCAGGCCAGCTGTTATCCGCCTAATCAAATAGTTACACTCAGACAGGGAGCAATCTGCCATCAATACTATAATACCCGTATCACCAGCAGCAGTATTAGGAATAAAACCAGTTATTCTATCACCTCTGCAACAGGGAATCCTCGTGCCCACACCTCATGCAACGCTCCTTTATTAACTATTCCGAAGCATGAAAAATCATGAAAATGGCGCTTTGTGCAAGATCGTAGGGCTGTCAGTGCCACTGTTGTTCCCTGCTTCCCAGTAGTCCCGGTCACAAATGCTATCCTGGTCAGTATCCCCGCCTCCTGCACCTGATATTCCTGTAATCGAACTTTGCACAGCCTCATTCGCCATTAAGTTGGTCCCTGAAACTTTATGTTTTTACATATGGCGGCTGCCAAAATATATGGACCGGCTTTCCACAAGGATATTCGGCGAGCCCCAAATTTATGCTGCTGCAGTATAGCTCACCCAGTCCACCCTTCACCTATCATGCCACAACACGTGCCTTCAGTATGCAGATGGCTTGCTGTTGGCTGCCACCTCCGCCACTCCATGCAAGCAGTTTATGGCAATCTTGCTCTGCAGTCTGGCACAGGATGGGCAAAGGGTGTCTATCAAGCACAGGGTGTCCTCAGAGCACTGTCCAAGGAGCAATTGGGTGTCATCACCCAGCTTCCCCTAACTGCCACGAACAGGCTGCACAAGTGTTTCTGGAGCTGGTAAACTACTGCAGCCCATGGATTCCTGTCCATTGTGCTATTGATGCACGTCTGCGGGAGGCAGCTTCCCCTAAACAGACAGCGAGAGTGAAGTCAACATCCGAAATGCAACGGGCATTCACTGAACTTAAGCAACAAATAATTTCCACTCCTGCTCTGACAGTCCCCGATTATTCACAGGGCTTCTATCTTTATGTAACCAAGCTAGACGGGTTCGCGCCTTGCATTTTAACACAGCTTCACGGGGATCTCCATCGCCCTGTTGCATTTTATAATGTTTAGTTATCACCTGTTATGAGCGGAATGCTTCCCTATACCGCGCCCTAGTTTTGAATCCCGCCACCCTAATTCCGCTCATCTAACATGATTCTGCAGCCAACCACAACTGCTTGGACCTGGTTCAGCATTCCTGACAAAAGGCTTCTGCCAGAAACATTGATTTTCCTGCTTCTCGGATGCTGTCTAACCTGCTGTGCTTTTGCAGCACCATTATCATCTTTACTCTGATCTCCATTATCTGCAGTCTTAACTTTAGCATGGTTCAGGAGGTGTCCTGACCGGTCTGAGAAAACACTGACCATATTCTTTTCAACAGCAGCTCTTCCTTCCCGCCATCAGACCTATACGCATTAGCAGGCCAAGCCATCTGCACCCCCTTCACCACTTTCGAATCAGCTGCTTTACCACATGGGGTGTCCACACAGGCGGCAGAGCCCTTTGCTCTCATTAGAGCCTGCAACGTAGCACAGAGTTGCACAGCCAATATCTACACAGACTCCAGGTGGGCCTTTGGAGTCGTTCAGGACTTTGGCATAATATGGAAACAGAGGAAGTTCATCAGCTCAGCAGTGAGACCACTCCAACGTGCAGCACTCATTGCCAACATCCTAGAATCAGTCCTGCTACCTGCCGCTGTCGCAATTATAAAATGTGACGCCCACAACTCTGCCACCGATGCTGTCACCCAAGCAAATGCCTCAGCTGATGCAGCCACCCGGGAATCTGCACTATCATTGACCACTTATGTCCTACAGACCACACAGTCCGAGCAGCATAGCAAGTCGCCGCACCAGATGAGAGGGCCACATGGGCCCGCATTGATGCCTACAATCATCGTCCTTGCTGATTCTTATCCACCCCTGCATCGTCTACCTGAAAGCCCATCTGCACTTATTGGCACTGGCAGCACACGGAATCGGACACAGAAGCAAGATGCTGCCAGCCATTCCTGGCATGCAGCGGGATTCACTGTAGCTGCCCAAGCCCTGCTGTCACAGTGTCTCATCTGTCCACCAAAACATGCAGGGAAGCCGATGGCCAAACATGACTAAATAAAAGTTCCTGAGGGTCATTTCACACACCTTCTAATTGAACTTGCCCACATGCCTCAGAAGGAGGAATACAAGTATATCCTAGTTAATGTCGACATGTTTTCAAAATGGGTCAAGTCATTACTCATTTAAAAAAATACCCCCAGAGCATTGATAAAGTGTATCCTGCACGACGTTATTACAAGAGGTTTCTATGTCAGGGCACATAGAATCATACGGGGAATGGGGCCCATTTCAACGCGAAGCTCATTACTGCTGATGGGGACGCCCTTGGGATACCCTGGAGATACCACATTATGTACCATCCTCCAGTCATCAGGAATGGTGGCGTCAGTGAACGGCAGCCTCAAAACCACCCTCCATAAAATCATCAGGACACGGGACTGGCTTGGTCAGATGGTCGACCACTGGTGTTTTACAAGAGGATAGGGAAACCAAACGACGGATTTTACACCATTTGAAGTGCGAATGGAACGACTCATTCCCACAGCCGGAACCAAAACTAGCCAATGACACAGCGCTGCTCTGAACACAGGAAACTCTCTTGGATTAGGTTCAAGCCCTTAGTAGAAGATTAGTTTAACCCATGATTGACAAAAGCTGCAGTGTACTGGGCACTTGTTGTTTCTTTTTTTTCTACTGATGGAAACTGAATAAAGATTCGTGCATCTTGTGTTCTTCACTGTGTCTCAAACCTACACATACGCAACATGGGTGCTGGGGAAAAATAAACACTACCGTAGTTCGGCAAAAGTGTGGGGGTAATATAAAACAAAACAAAAAAAAAACTGCCGTGTCAACACCACGGCAGGAACCACTTCACCAGTTTAAACTGGGCACTATGTAATGAGACAGTCCCTGCCGAAAGATTCTCTCTCCCGTAGATGGAAAGGACCACTCTTGGCCTATCTCACGACCACGACAGTTGTGACGCTCCAAGGGAGACCAGAATGCGACCCGGTGAAAGAGGGCTCCTCCTCCACAGATGGACAACCAAGCAGAACAGGATTCAGCTCCAGACATCACAGAGCGATTCAGCTGCTCGCTGCAGCCATCGGGATCATCACTCTTGGTCTGACTTGCACACTACCACTGATCGGTAACAGGACACACAGAACAGGGCACTTAATCCACCGTGAGCCGTGGGTGAACGTTTTCCTTGATATAACCCACAGGGTATGCCCAGAAGGTAAACCAGACCAGCTGCTGGGTCTGTGATGGTTTCCCTGAATATTCCTACGGAGGCATTCCCCACGGTGCAGGCCCTTTTAACACCGCAGAGATAGCAGAATTGTGGCTAAAACTGGACAGGTCCCTGGGGTCACAACAATCAGTTTGCTAATCAGACCGCCCATTCATGTGGCTAATAGCTGAGACTACTGAAAATCCGCAGGATACCACCTCGACAAAATCACAGGATTTTTCTACACAGCCCAGAACCTCTCACATGAACACCCAACCTTGACCATCACTG
>NW_025214214.1:2854-6584 GCF_004010195.1 Chiloscyllium plagiosum | reverse complement strand
CCCATTCAAGGAGATGGCTGGAATCTCCAGTGGCAATTACAAATGAATTGTTACTGCCAGACGCTTGTTTAAATTATATTTAGTTTATTCTAGTTTTAATCGCTTTCCAATTTTCGCCACTATGCTGTTACAGCTTTAAAATTATCCTCTTTGTTTTGTCCCTCGATGAAATCTGCCTGCACTCTCTGCTAGGGGGAGAACATTCTTGCCTTCTGTGCAGAGAATCAGTTCTGGGTCAGCCTGGTACATGTCTTTACCCCGATGTCAATTTATTTCATCAAACCGCTTGCCAGCTTTGTTCCTGATTCTCTGATCCATTTGGCTGACACCTCGTGATCGTGAATTGTTTATGTTTTTACCCTGTTATCAGTCTCCCGTGGGGAATCTCACTCAAACCCACATACACGACATCATTTCCACTCTCCTCGTTTGAACATCTGATCACTTCCTCAAATCATGTAATCAGATCTGTTATGCATTACCTCCTTTGACAACACCATGCTGACGCCTTGATCAAACCTTGACTGGACAAGTCGCAATTAATTCTCTCCTTCAAAGGTTTCTCCAAACGTTTCCCGACCACTCCTGTGAGACTCACGTGGTTGTATTTCGCTGGTTTGTTTCTACCTGCCTTGTAAAAAAGTGGAACCCCATTAGTCGTCCTGCAGTCCTCGACCAACTCTCCTGTGGCCAAAGAGGAATGTTAACATTGGTCAGAACCCCTTAAATTGCTCCTTTGTCTCACAAAGTTACATTAGGTACAACTCCACTCTGAGCTGGGGATTTGTCCACGTTTAAGACTCTCAAAACCTCCAGTATAATCTCAGTTCCGATATGAAACTGATCATGAACCTCTGATTGCATCTTCCTGTATTCTATACAGATGTCTTCCCACAAAGGTACTGCTCGCCAGCTGAATGTGTAAAGTGATTGCTCTATATATCTTTACAACTGTACACTACTGTAGTCTCACACTGGAGGGAACGCTTTCACCTATTTTAACGGGAAGACGCGGTTTTCAGCTTTTGCGCCTATTAAACCTTTAGTTTTGATATTCAAAGGCACAGTGTTACTGTGAGAAAGCGGTTCAGTGTTTTCTATCCGAAAAAAGACCGGCACTTGATGACACCTCCTGCGTGGACTCCAATCCGTTCAAATCTGACATGAGGATTTTTTTTTTCTCTCTCTGCTGTTCATCACATTCAGGAAAGAATTGCGGTAGAAATGATTGCTGTCTTCGTTGACCTAAGAAGTTGATGTCGATGGCTCACCTTGTATTGGGAACTATCCACAAGAGAATCTTTCAAGAGGAACACAGTTCTGTCATCCGGGCAGGGGATCATTGCAAAGCAGAGTAACAGGCTTCTACCAGGTCATGCGCAGTCATTCTTATTCGAATATTCACAGTATCCGACTCGAGAGCAAAACCAGTTGGTGCTAGAAAAACTCAGCAGGTCTAGCAGCATCTGAAAAAAGAAATCAGAGTTAACATTTCGAGTCCAGTGACCATCCTCAGAACTGACGATAGCTCAGAAAATGTTGGCTTGTCTGCAGAAGATATAGTGGGGTTTGGGCGAGAGTAAGGAAAAAACGAAAGGGATGGATAGAGTTCAAATAGAGAGATGAACAGTTGGACAAAGGAGTGGATGATGATCTCGTTGGCAGGGTGAATAGCTGTTAATGGAGACTGTTAGTGGCGAACCATATGTAGTGTGTAAGGGCAGACTGTTTGATAGAGAGATAGGATTGGGAGAGTTCAGGCCCTAAAAAAATGAAAATGATATGGGGTCTGGAAGGCTGCAGACACCCCAAACACAAACTGATTTGGTATACTTCCAGCATGCCCTGAGTTTCGCTGGAACTCTGCTTGAAGACAGAACTTAAATTGTCTGAAATGTGTTCACCGAATCCAAACTTCGTTTCCCAAGATTGCGGAAACAACATTGCAGTAGGTTGGATTGCGTGAAGTGCAGTTCATGTGTTGCTTCACCTGGAAGGTTTGTTTGGGCCAGGTCTGTTTGGGCAAACAGACGCCAATAGGCAGGTGAGTAGAGACAAGCAGCAAACGGAAATATTATTCGAGAAATCATGAGGACAAGAAACCTAACAAAAAGGCACTTCACCTGAATGCTGGTCGCATTCGTAACATGCTTGAAGACTTAATGGCACAAATCAACACGACTGAAATGATTTAATAGCCTTAGAGAGATATGGTTAAGGGCTGCACACAACTGGGAGTTAAATATCCAGGAGTACGAGAGTATTTGCAAGTTTAGAGAGCAGTGTAAAGAAGTTGGTGTCTCTCTGTTATTCAAGGCCGACATCAGGGCCGTGTGGAGAGACAATATGTGTTCTATTGGGAATGTTTGAATTACTTTGCGTGGAAAGTAGAAATGCTAAAAAGAAAAAGTCACTGATAATTGCAGTCTATAGGCCAGCAAATTATAACATCACACTTATGAAGGTAATAAACAAACAAATAAGCGATGCCTGTAAAAATGGGTCAGGTATTATCATTAGGGATATTAATTTACATGTAGTTTGATCGATGAGGAGGAGGTCGATGAATGTACCCATGATGGTTTGCAATGGAACCGACGAGGGAGAAAGCAATCCTTGATCTTGTCCTGTGTAATGGAACAGGAATAATTAATGATCTCATAGATATGGATCCTCTTAGAACGAGAGATCACAATATGGCAGAACTTAGATTTCAGATAGGGACTGTGAAGATAAAAACCTGTGCATGTACACGGGTCACAACAATAGAATGAGAGCACACCTGTCTAATACAGACTGGAAACAAAGGTTATTTGGTGGGACAGATATCGAGCAGCGGAGGACTTCCAAAAAAGATTGTTTTGTAGAAGTGCTCAGCAAAAGTATTTTCCAGTGAAAAGGAAAGACTGCAGGTAAAGGGGCAATCTGCCTTGCGTGACTTCCGAAATAAGGGAGCTAACAAAGTCAAAGAGAAAGCATACCATGTCGCCGAGAACAGCTTGAAACTGGAAGATTGGGGAAACTTTAAAGATAAACATGATGAAGTACAGAATACAAAGACGGATAGCAAAAGTTTCTATGAAAATATATAATGAAGAAAGAGTGGCTAAAGTAAAGGTTGGTCCTTTCGAGGATGAGAAGGGACATTTAGTTATGCGATGTGATAAACTGGCCGAGGCATTGTATTTTGTCAGTCTTCACAGGGGAGGATGCTAATAACATGCCAGTAAGTTATAAAGAGACAAATGTAGGTGAGGACCTGGAAACAAACATTATTACGGAAGAGGTAGTGTTCGGCAAGCTAATGGAGCTGAGGATCGACAAGTCTCCTGGCCGTGAGGGAATGCACCTTAGGTTATTAAAGGAGATTGCGGGAGAAATAGCAAGTGCTCTCGTGGAGGAGATTGCGGGAGAAACAGCAAGTGCTCTAGTGGCAATTTTCAAATTCCCTAGACTGTGTGGCAGTCCGTGCAAGTTGGAAAACAGCTCGTGTGACACCACTGCTGAAAAAGGGAGATGGATAAAAGATTGGGAATTATTGATCAGTTAGCTTAATTTTTGCAGTGGGGAAGATGCTAGAGTCTATTATCAAGGATGAAATAGCAGGGCATCGAGATTGAAATTGGAAAGACGCAACGGAGGTTCATGAAGGTTCAAGCAGAGATGTTATGTTACAGCTGTACTAGGTGCTGGTGAGGCTATCCTTGGTGTACTGTGTGCACTTTTGGTT
>NW_025214214.1:0-2775 GCF_004010195.1 Chiloscyllium plagiosum | reverse complement strand
ACCTTCTTCACCCAGACGGATGTTAATATATGGAATACCTTGCCCAGCGAAGAAGTTGACGCTCGTTCAATAAAAGTTTTCAAAGCTAAGAGCGATACTTCTTTTGAATAATAAAGGTAATAAGGGAAACAGTGAGAGGGCGAGTAAACGGATTTGAGTCTTTAGTAAGATCAGCAATGATATGATCGAACGGCAGAGCAAGCTTGAAGGGCCGTTCAGCCTATTCAGGCTCGGAATTTTACGTTCTGTGCATTTATGTGTCAGAAAAGCGAAGATGCAAGGGGAAGACTCAATGGGGCGATTTGGTTCACGTGTTGGGAGTGAAGGCAGATTGCAAAAGGGTTTACTGCAGGGAATGGTCACTGTGGATGGTGGACAGGGACGGGAGAGGGATATATGTCTGATGATGGCATCTCGCTAGTGGTGGTGGAAATTTAAAAAAAAAATCGATGATCACTTGAAGCACCGCTGCGAATACATTTGCCAACTTTTATAGGTGCGTAATTGAGAGCATTCTGTCTGGATGTATCACTACCTGGAATGGCACCTGTACCATTCAATATCAGAGACGGTTACAGCGAGCGGTGAACCCGGCCCGGACAAATACCAAGGACAACCTATTATATGTTTACATATTATTTATACACCTATGCAACTTAACTCTGTGATATGCTTGCATTGATCGCAAGACAAAGCTTTTCACTGTGCCTCAGTGCACGTGACAATGAATTCAATTCAATTCAATTGTGGAATATCGACGACATGGACTTTTGGAGCAGCTTGTGGTGGAGCCAAGTAGGGAACAGGCAATATTCGACTTAGCGTTGTCCAATGAGGCAGAGGAGACAAGGGAGCTGAAGATGAAGGAACCCTCAGGAGGCAGTGATGATAATATGATTGAATTTACCCTGCAATTACCCTGAGAGGGAGAATATACAATCAGAGGTAACGGTATTAAAGTTGAATAAAGGCAAGTACAGAGGCATGAGGGAGGAGCTGGGTGACATTAGTGAGGAGAGGAGCCTAGCAAGAAAGCAGGAAAGTGGAAATGCAGTAGCAGGAGTGTCTGAGCGTAATTCATCAGACACATCAGAGATACATCCTGTGGAAAAAATGAGGCATGGTGTAGGGACGATGAGGCAACCATGGCGGACTGAGGAAGTCATCGATAGCATAAAGGCAAAAGAGAAAATATATAATGTACCGAAGGGCAGTGGGTAATCAGAGGATTGGGAAGATCACAAAGACCCACAAAGGGCAACAACAAAACAAATGAGGAGGTAGAAGATTAAATATAAGATAACTAATAATACAAAGGGAGATGCAGTTGTTTCTTTATTCATATAAATGCAAAAGAGAGGTAGCAGTTGACAATGGGCCATTGGAAAATGACAATTGACCGAAAGTAGTGGGGAACAAGGAAATTGCTGAGGAACTGAAAATATATTTTGTGCCAGTCTTCACAGTGGAAGACATGAGTTATACCCAAACATACAAGAGAATGGGGGAATAGATGTGAGTCTAGTGGCCATCATTGTAACGGTGCAAAAAACACTGAATGGCCTGATGGTCTATACATCGTCTGGATCAGATAGAGTACCCTCCAGAGTGCTAAGGTAGACAACTGAAGAAATAGTGGATACGTTAGTGGAGAGCTTTCAGGAATCGCTAGAATCAGAAAGTGTGCTATAGGACTGCAAAATCACAAACGTGACACCCCACTTTAAAAAGAAACAATACAAAAGCTGGCAAATTATAGACCAATCAGTCGAACCTCGGTTGTGGATAAGATCCTGGAATCCATTCCGTTGGAAGAAATTTCTGAATACTTGGAAGTGCATGTTAAAATAAGACAAAGTCAGCAATGTTTCGTCATGGAGAGGCCCTACTTGACAAATCTGCAAAAATTCCTCTTTGAGGAAGTAACGAGGAAGGTATACCAAGGAGAGCCATTGGATGATATGTGTCTGGGCTTCATGAAGGCCTTTGATATTTGCCGCACAGGAGGCTACTGAATAAGGTAAGGGCCCATGGTTTCAGAGGAAATCTGCGCTCGCAGGACAGAAAGCAGTGATTGGGAGCAAAATGATCCTTCTCAGGATGGCAGCTGGTGACAAGTGGCGTTCCTCAAGGCTGTGTTGGGTCTACAACTTTTCATTTTCTCCATTAGCGATCTAGGTAAAGTACCTGAGGGCACTGTGTGTCAATTTGCAGAACATGCAATGGCAGAAGGACAGGTAGCATTGAGGAGGCGGTGATGCTGGAGAAGGATATGGACATGTAGGGAGCATCGGGAAATAAATGGCAGATGTAGCATAATGTGGGAAAGTGTGAGGTGTTGCACTTTGGTAGGAAGAATAAAGACACGGACTGTTGTCTTAATGGGGCAAAGATGCACATGTCTGTAGTGCAAGGATACTTGAGTATTTTAGCCCAGGATTCTCTTAAGATGAACTTGCAGATTGAAGCTGTAGTTTGGAAGACGGTTGCAATGCTGATGTTTATTTTTGGAATATTTGAATATAAATGCAGGGATGCCGTTCCGCGGCTCGATAACAGTCTGGTCAGACCACATCTGGATTACTGTGTGTATGTTTGGACCTCAAATTTCAGGAAGGAAGCAATGGTGTTGGGGTGTGTTCAGAGCTGATTCACCATTATGGTGACAGAAATGAAAAGCTTGACACATGAAGAACGTTCGAGGACTCTGGGTCAATACTCGATGAAGTTTAGAAGGATAAAAGGAAATCTAATTGGTACTTATAGAATGGTGAA
>NW_025214213.1:39923-40322 GCF_004010195.1 Chiloscyllium plagiosum | reverse complement strand
TCACTCTCTCACACTCTCACACTCTCACAACTCTCACTCTCACACTCTCACTCTCTCACAACTCTCACTCTCACACTCTCACTGTCTCTCTGTCACTCTCTCACAACTCTCACTCTCACACTCTCACTGTCTCTCTGTCTCACACTCTCACACTCTCACACTCTCACAACTCACACTCTCACACTCTCACTCTCTCACACTCTCACTCTCTCAATCTCTCACTCGCTCACTCGCTCACTCTCTCACTCGCTCACTCGCACACTCTCACACTCTCACACTCTCACTCTCTCACCCTCTCACCCTCTCACTCTCACTGTCTCACTCTCTCACACTCTACACTCTCTCACTCGCACACTCGCACACTCTCACTCTCACACTCTCACACTCTCACTCTCTCAC
>NW_025214213.1:7606-39900 GCF_004010195.1 Chiloscyllium plagiosum | reverse complement strand
TACGCACACTCACTCTCACACACACTCTCTCACGCTCACTCACAATCATTCAAGCTCTCAGGCACACTCATTCTCTCTCACTCTCACACTCATTCTCACGCTCTCACACTCATTCTCTCACACTCTCACACTCATTCTCTCACACTTTCACTCACACTCTCACACACTCACTCGCTCACATTCTGTCTCGCTCGCTCACTCTCATTCTCACTTTCACTCATTCACTCTCGCTTGCACTCTTGCTCACTTGCTCACACTCTCACTCTTACACTCTCACACTCTCACTCTGTCTCTCACTCACTCTCTCACTCTCACACTCTCACACTCACTCTCTCACTCTCTCACTCTCTCACTCGCACACTCTCACACTCTCACACACTCACTCTCTCACTCTCTCACTCTCACACTCTCTCACACTGTTGCTTTGGCAACAGAGTGGGGATGAGATCACAGAAGTTTATGAGGAAAATGCAGAGGAAACGGATCGTAGGTATTTCTGGGGAAGCAGAGGGGTGGTCTGTATCATAGCGCGATACCGTAGAAACAGTGAGTAGGTTGGTACGGAGGCTGTCTCTAGGCTGATGCTTTGGAAGCAGAACGAAGATGGGTTTCCAAGAAGTTACGAAGTCAACAGAGTGGGGACCAGTTAACACGTAGTTGATGGGGTAGGGCGTGGGAACATTTTCATACGGCATTGCTAGGGAAATACAGTGGCAATGGTAACACAGGCCATTGCAGAGGAAACAGTATGGGTATTGTTTCACAAGCCGTTGCCTGGAGAATAGATTGAGATTGGGTAACAAGCAGTTGCTGGGAGAACCTAGTGCGGATGGGTTCAAAGATGTTTCTAGGGGAACAGAATGCGCATGAGTTCAGAGGCAGTTGCTGGGAGAACAGGCTATGGTTGGGTTTACGGGCTGTTGCTAGGGGTACAGAGCGGGGTTGCAATCACAGGCAGAACAGTGGGGATTGTTTCACAGGTTGTTGCGAGGTGAACCGATTGGGGATCAGTTCACAGGGCCGAGCTAGGAGAATACTGTGATTATATGTTCACAGGCCATTGCTGGGAGAAGAGAGTGGAGATAGTTTCACAGAACGTTGCCTGGAAAATAGAGTTGGCATTGGTTCACAGGCAATTGCTGCGGGAATGGATTGGAGGTGTGTTCCCAGTCCATTGCGTTGGTTATATTGTGGTTATGGGTTCACAGGCCGTTCCGAAGACAACACAGTGGGATATCTTTCACAGATGGTGTCTGGGAAAACAGACTCGTGTTGTGGTCAGAGGCCATTGTTAGGGCACAGAGTGGGGATAGAATCACAGTCCACATTTCTTGTAGAATAGTGGGAACTGGGTTCACAGTCGGTTGCTTTGGGAACAGAGTTTCAGTCACAGTTGTTAGGGGAATAGAGCAGGAATGCTTTCACAGTTAGTTGCTTGGGGAATGTAGTGGGGATAGGTTCACAGTCATTGCTAAGCATGGAGAGTGTGGATGGGTTCACTGGCATTGATAAAGGCACAGATTAGGAATGGCTTCACAGGCCGTTGCTGGAGAAAAGTGTGGAGATTAGTTCCAAGGCAGTTAATAGGAGATCAGAATGGAAATGAGTTCACAGTCTGTTGCTGGGAGAACAGACTGAGCCTGAGATCACAGGCTGTTGACATTGCTGCAGAGTAGTGTTGGCGTCACAGGCCGCTGGTAGGGATAAACGGTATTTGTGCAGTCACAGGAAGTTGCCAGTAGAAACACTGAAAGATGGATTTTCAGGCTTTTGTTGGGTAAAAGAGTGGGGGATGTAGTCACAGTCTGGTGCTAACGGAACAGAGGGAGAATGGTTTCACAGGAAGTTGCTAGCAGAACAGAGTGAGGATGGCCTCATAGGCGTCGCATGGAGAAGCGAGTGGGATTGGTTGACAAGCCGATGCAGGAAGAATGGAATGGGGATATGTTTGGAGGACGTGGCTGGGAGGATACTTTGGTGATGGATTCACAGGCATTTACTGGAATAACAGAGGTGTGATGGGGTGTCAGGCTGTTGCCAGGCAACAGAGTGGAGGGTGGGGACACAAGCGATGCTCGGGAACAGAATGGCATATTTCAGAGGAAGTTGCTGTGAGAACAGTCTAAGATTGTGGTTACATGTTGTTGCTAGGGGTACAGACTGTGACTGGGGTCACAGGCCGTTGTTGAGACAACAGTGTGCAGATGTGTTGATCGGCTTTTGCCAGAGAAAAACAGTGAGTGGGGGATCGGACCACAGTCTGTTGCTTTGGGAACAGAGCAGGAATGGTTTCACATATAGTTGCTCAGGGAAAGGTGTGGGGAAGGGCTCACAGGTGTTGCTAGGGGAATGGACTGGATATTGTTTCACAGGCTGTTCCTCGGAGAGATGTGTGGGGATGTGTTCACTGGACGTGACTTGGAGAACACTGTAGTGGTGGGTTCACAGGCATTTGCTTGCCGAATACAGTAGGACTAGTTTCACAGAAAGTTGCCTGGAGAACAGAGTTGGAATTAGTTCACTGGCAATTGCTACAGTAAAGGTTTGGAGATGGGTTCACAGACCACTGTTCGTCG
The DNA here is from genome assembly GCF_004010195.1 of Chiloscyllium plagiosum. NCBI lineage: Eukaryota > Metazoa > Chordata > Chondrichthyes > Orectolobiformes > Hemiscylliidae > Chiloscyllium > Chiloscyllium plagiosum. Next base: position 37,324 of record NW_025214213.1, on the reverse strand, counting down.
CAATGTGACCAGGGTGTCACAGGCCGTTGCTATGAGAACAGATTGGGAATTGGTTCGCAGACGGTGGATGGGAGAACAGACTAAGATTGGGGACACAAGCTGTTGGTAGGAGTATGGATTGGGAATCGGGTCACGGCCATTGTGAGTGGAATAGTGTGAGCTTGGTGCGATATGATGTTGCTCAGAGAATAGAGCAGCAATATGTTCACAGGCAGTTGCGAGAAGAACAGAATGTTGATTGGTTTACAGGAGGTAGCAGGGAGAACAGATTTGAGATAAGTTAACTGTCAGTTGCCAGGAAAACAGAGTGTGGTTGAATTCATAGACCACTGTTCGCTGTACAGCGAGGGGATTGGTTTACAGGTGACTGCTTGGATTCACAGGCCGTTGTTAAGGGTACAGTTGGGGATGGATTCACAAGCTATTGCCAGCATAATAATGTGAGGGCTGGGATCACAGGCTGTTGCGTGGGAAACACATCGGGCATGGATTGACAAGATGTTGCGAGGGCAACAGAGTGAGAGTTAGAGGTTACAACTTGTATAACATAGTGGGCATTGTTTCACAGGCAGTTGCAGGAGAAATGTTTGGAGATACCTTCATAAGCAGTTTCTAGGAGTTCAGATTGGGAATGGGTTCACAGTCTGTTGTTGGGAGAGCAGTCACAACTTGAGATCACAGGCCATTGGAATTGTACAGAGTAGGATTGAGGTCACAGGCCGTTCTTAGTGGTACACAGCTGGGATGTGGTCACAGGACGTTGGCGGTAGAACAGCGTTGGAATAGGTTCACAGTATTTTGTTAGGGTAACAAATTGGGGCATGGTATTTGAGACTGTTGCTTAACAAACAGAGCGGGAATGGTATCACATTCATTTGCGTGGGTAACATAGTGAGTATGAGTTCACAAGCGTTGCTCGGAGTAGAGCGTGACTACCGTTTCACAGGCCGTTGCGAGGAGAACTGAATGGGGAAATGTTCACGGGACTTGGCTCGGAGAATACTCTGTTAATGGATTCACAGACGTTTATAGGGAGAGGTAGAGAATGGGACCAAAGTTCGTTGCTAGCAGGGCAGAGTGTGGATGGGATTAAAGCACGTTGCTAGGAGAACAGTGTGAGCATTGTTTCACAGTGAATCACTACGATAATGGATGTGGAGGAGTTCTCAAGCTAGTGCTAGGTGTACATTGTGGATGACAGACCGTTTGGAGGAGAGTAAAGAGGAAACGGCTTCACAGACATTTGCCAGGAGAACAAGTGGGGATGGGGTCACACACTGTTGCCAGGGAAGTAGAGTGGATGATGGGGTCACGGGCTGTTGCTTAGGCAACAGAGCGAGATTGGTTTCACAGGCAGTTCCAGGAGGACCAATTGGGAATGTGCTCACAAGCGTTGCTGTGGGAACGATTCAGAGGCAGTTGCTGCAAGAAGAGGCTAATATTGTGGTTACAGGCTTTTACTAGGAGAACTGAGTGGGACTGGATTCACAGGCTGTTGCTGGTAGAATTGTGTGTGAATATGTCCACAGGCTGTTGCCTGGGAAAAAAAGTGGATTGGGGAATCGGGCCACAGGCTGTTGCTTTGGGAACGGAGCAGGAAAGATTTCACAGTTAGCCACTCGGCAAATTGTGGGATGGGTTCAAAGGCTTTGCGAACATAACAGAGTGGATATTGATTTAGCTCGGAGCAATGAGTGGGGATGTATTCACAGGGTGCGTTTAGGAGAATACTGTGGTTATAGTTTCAGAGGCAATTGCGGGGAGAAGAGTATAGACAGTTTAACAGAAAGTTGTTCGGAGAACGGAGTTGGAATTGGTTAATAGGCAATTGCTGCAGGAATGGATTGGAGATGGGATCACAGAACATTGCTGGGACAGAGTGTGGCTGCGATGTCACAGGCCTTTGCTTGGAGTGGGAATCGGACGACAGGAGGTTGCTGGGAGATCAGATTAAGTTTGGGGACACAGGCTTTTGGTAGGGGTACAGATTGTGGATGGGGTCACACGCTGTTGCCAAAAGAAGAATAAGAGGATTGTGTCATAGGCTGTTACTTTGGGAACATGAGCAGGAATGGGTTCAATTGCAGTTGTTAGGGAAAAAGAGTGGTGACATGTTGCTGAGACGAGACAGGTTAACAGTTAATAACCAGGGAATGAGAGTGTGATTGGATTCACAGTTTCTCGGGGAACAGAGGGGGGCATATGTTCACAGATGGTGGTTGGGGGGTACCGATGGGAATGGACCCGTAACCTATAGCCTTGGCAACAGTGTGGGGGATGTGTTCACAGGCTGTTTCTTGGGTAACAGATCGGGCATTGGTTTAGAAACTGTCACAAGGGAAACAAAGAAGGGGATGTGTTGACAGGCTGTTGCTTGGGGAACACAGCAGGCATTGTTTCACACGCAGTTTCTCGGGGAAAAGTGGGGATTGGTTTACAGGCATTGCTAGGGAAACAGATTAGGGATGGGTTCACAGGCGTTGATAGGGTAAGAGAGAGGGGACGGGTTCACACGCAATGCTCCAGGAACAGAATGGGGATGGGTCTAGAGAATGTTGGTGGCGAAAATAGTGGGGTTGGGTTACATAGAACATAGAACATTACAACGCAGGATAGTTTCTTTGGCCCCAATGTTGAGCCATAATGTGGAACTAATTTAACGTCATCTCACCTACTCTATTCGATTTCACTTATATCGTTACGTATTAACCCTTTAAATGCCGTTGAAGTGTACGAGTCTTTACTGTTGCAGGCAGGGCGTTCCACATCCCAACTCCGCTCTGAGTAATCATACTAACATTGGCATCTGCCCTATATCGACCAACCCTCAAGTTAAAGCTATGTCCCCTCATGCTAGACTTCGCCATCCAAGGAAAAAGGTTTTCACTACCTACCCAATCTACCCTCTGATTATCTTAGAGATCTCTGTTAAGTCACCTCTCAACCTTCTCTTTAACTAAAATAGCCTGATGTTCCTCAGCGTTTCCTCCCAAGACCTTCCCTCCATACCAGGCAGCATCGTGCTAAATCTCTTCTGCACCCTTTCCAAAGCCTCTATGTGCTTTCTATAATGCGGTGACCAGAACTGCACGCAATGCAGAAAGTGCAACCCAGATCTGCAGCTTATCTCTTTCTCTCTGTAACCTGCGACATTCTTCAGCAGTATTCACAAATCCACCGACCTTCGTGTCATCTGCAAATTCCCGAACACATTATTCAACGCCCTCATCCAGGTCATTTATATAAGTAGCAAGCAGCAGTGGATACAAAACAGATCCTTCCAGTACACCACGAGTAACTGAACTCCAGGATTATTAGTACCCATCAACCAACGCCCTCTGTCTTCTTTCAGCTTGACAAAGTCTAATCCAAACCGTTAAATCACCCCCAATCCCATGCCTCCGTATCTTGTGCAATAGCTTACCGTGGGGTACCTTCCCAAACACACTTCTTGAATTCCATACACATCACATCAATTGCTTTTCCCTCATCCACTTATTTGGTCACCTTCTCAAATAAATCAATAATCTTTGTGAGTCACGACCAACCCTTCACAAAACCATATTGACTATCCCTAATCAACTTATTCATATCTATTTAACTATATTTCCTGTCTCTTATAACCTTTAACCACAACTGAATTAAGGCTCTTTGTCCTATTTTTTACGGGGTGTTCTCTACTCGCAATCTTGAAGAAGGAGACAACTTTTACTATTCTCCAGTCTTCTGGCACAATTCATGTAGACAATGACGACACAAAGATCAAAGCCAAAAGCTCTGCAATTCCCTCCCTGTCTTCCCAAAACATCCGAAGACACATCTCATCCGACCTATGGGACTTATCTTTTCCACACTTTCCAGAATTGTTGGCACCTTCCCCGCCCGGGTTAACAGGCCGTTGCTGGAAGAACCGAGTGGGATGGTTTCACAGACTGTTGCTAGGAAAGCAGAGTAGACATTTGGATCACAGGTAGATGTTACGGGAACACAGTGGGAATTGCTTCATAGAGCACAGCTTGCGGAACAGTATCGGGACTGATCAACAGACTTTTCTTATGAGAGCAAAGTGTGGATGGGTTGACAGGCTATTGCTAGTGCACAAGAGTGGGAATGGGTTCGCGGGCCGTTGCTGAGGAAAAAGTGTGAGCATGAGTTTTCAGGTAATACCAGGAGAAGAAAGTTGATATATGTTAACAGGCCGATGCAAGGAAGAGAGGTTGGGTGTGGAGTCATCGGCCGATGCAAAGGGAACAGATTGGGAATGGGTTCATGGGCCGTTGCTACGGGAATGGATTGGAGATAGGTTAACAGACCATTGTTAGGAATACAGTGTGGATATGTGGCCACAGGCTGTTGCTTGAAGAAAAGTGTCAGGATGGGCACACGAGCTGTGCTCGTCAGAATAGAATATAGAATATAGAACATTACAGCGCAGTACAGGCCCTTCGGCCCTCGATATTGCGCCGACCTGTCGTACCAATCTGAAGCCCATCAAACCTGCACTATTCCAAGTACGTCCATATGCTTGTCAAATGACGACTTAAATGTACTTAAAGTTGGCGAATCTACTACCATTGCAGGCAAAGCATTCCATACCTTTACTCCTCTCTGAGTAAAGATACTACCTCTGACATCTGTCCTATATCTATCACCCCTCAATTTAAAGCTATGCCCCCTCGTGCTCGCTGTCACCATACTTGGAAAAAGGCTCTCCCTTTCCTCCCTATCTAACCCTCTGATTATCTTATATGTCTCTATTAAGTCACCTCTCAAACGTCTTCACTCTAACGAAAACAGCCTCTCAAATCCCTCAGCCTTTTCTCATGAGACCTTCCCTCCATACCAGGCAACATCCTATTAAATCTCTTCTGCACCCTTTCCAAAGATTCCACATTCTTCTTATAATGCGGTGACCAGAACTGTACACAATACTCCAAGTACAGAAGCACCAGAGTTTGTACATCTGCAGCATAACCACATGGTTCCGGAACTCGATCCCTCTATTAATAAACACTGTGTGCCTTCTAAACAACCCCGTCAACCTGGGTGGCAACTTTCAAGGATCTGAGCACATGGACACCGAGATGTCTCTACTCATCTACACTACCAAGAATCTTACCATTTGCCCAGTACTTTGCATTCCGGTTACTCCGACCAAAGTGAATCACCTCACACTTGCCCGCATTAAACTCCATTTGCCACCTCTCAGCCTAGCTCTGTAGTTTATCTATGTCTCTCCGTAACCTACAACATCCTTCGTCACGATCCTCAACTCCACCGACCTTAGTGTCGTCTGCAATCTTACTAACCCACCCTTCTACGCCTTCATCCAGGTCGTTTATAAATATAACGAACAGCAGTGGACCCAACACCGACGCTTGCGGTACACCACTTGACTCCAGGATGAACGTTTCCAATCAACCGCCACACTCTGTCTTCTTTCAGCAAGCCAATTACTGAGCCAAACTGCTATATCTCCCACAATCCCATTCCTCCGCTTTTTGTACAACAGCCGACTGTGGGGAACCCTATCGAACGCCTTGCTGAAATCCATATACACTACATCAACCAGTTTACTCTCATCTACCTGTTTGGTCACCTTCTCAAAGAACTCAATAAGGTTTGTGAGGCATGACCTACCCTTCACAAAACCGTGCTGACTATCCATAATCAAATTATTCTTTACTAGATGATTATAAATCCTATCTCTTATCACTTTTTCCAACACTTTACCGACACCTGAAGTGAGGCTCACTGGTCTATAATTACCAGGGTTGTCTACTCCTCTTCTTGAACAGGGGAACCACATTTGCTATCCTCCAGTCTTCTGGCACTATTCCTGTCGACAATGACGATTTAAAGATCAATGCCAAAGGCTCGGCAATCTCCTCCCTGGCTTCCCAGAGTATCCTAGGATAAATCCCATCCTGTTCAGGGGACTTATCTATTGTCACACTCTACAGGATTTCTAATGCATCTTCCTTGTGAACGTCAATGACACCGAGTCTAATAGCCTGTATCTCAGTATCCTCCTCGACAGCATTCTCGTTTTCTAGAGTGAATACTGTCGAAAAATATTCATTAAGTGCTTCCCCATCTCCTCTGACTCCATACACAACTTCCCACTGCTATCCTTGATTGGCCCTAATCTTACTCTCGTCATTCTTTTATTCCTGTTCTTTTATTCCTGAAATACCTATAGAATGCCTTAGGGTTTACCCTGATCCTATCCGGCAAAAACGTCTCATGTCCCCTCTTGGCTCTTTTGAGCTCTCTCTTTAGATCTTTTCTGGCTACCTTGTAACCCTCAAGCGCCATAACTTAGCCTTCACATCTCATCATACCACATGCCTTCTTCTTCATCTTGACCAGAGATTCCACTTCCTTCGTAAACCACGGCTGCCCCCCCGTCAACCCCTGTCTGATAGGAACATACTTACCTCGGACACACCGGAGCTTTTCCTTGAATAAGCTCCACATTTCGAATGTGCCCATCCCCTGCAGTTTGCTTCCCCATCCTATGGTGCCTAAATTTTGCCTAATCGCATCGTAATTGCCTTTGCCCCAGCTGTAACTCTTGCCCAATGGTATACACCTATCCCTTTCTATCACTAAAGTAATCATAACAGAATTGTGATCGCTATCACCAAAGTGCTCACCTACTTCGAAGTCTGACACCTGGCCGGGCTCATTACCCAGGACCAAATCTAATGTGGCTTCACCCCTTATTGGCCTGTCCACATACTGTGTCAGGAAGCCCTCCTGCACACACTGGACAAAAACTGACCCATCTATAATACTCGACTGTTTCCAGTCAATATTTGGAAAGTTGATGTCCCCCATGACAACTACCCTGTCTCTCTCACTCCCATTGAGAATCATCTTTGCTATCCTTTTATCTACATCTCTGGAGCTATTCGGAGGCCTATGTAAAATTCCCAACAGGGTGACCGCTCCTTTCCTGCTTCTAATCTCAGCCCATACTACCTCAGTTGACGAGTCCCCAAACAGCCTTTCTGCAACTGTAACACTGTCCTTGACCAACAATGCCACACCTCCTCCTGTTTTACCATCTTCACTGTTCTTACTGAAACATCCAAATCCTGGAACCTGCAACAACCATTACTGTTCCCTGCTTCATCCATATCTCCGAAATGGCCACAACATCGAAGTCCCAGGTACCAACCCATGCTGCAAGTTCACCTACCTTATGCCGGATGCTCCTGGCGTTGAAGTAGACACCCTTCAAACTAACGTGTTGCTTGCTGGTACCATTTTGCGTCCCTGAACCTTGATTTCGGACCTCCCTTCGTTCAACCTTTTCTATACTCGAACTACAATTTTGGTTCCCATCCCCCTGCTGGGTAAGTTTAAACCCAACCCAATAGCCTTAGAGAATTCCTTCCCCCCCCCCCCACCACGCAGGATATTGGTACACCTCTGGTTCAAATAAAGACCATCCTTCTTGTAGAGGTCCCACCTACCCCTGAAAGAACCCGAATTATCCAAGACTCCAAAACCCTCTCTCCTGCACCATCCCAGTAGCCACGTTGCTCAACTCCTCTCTCTCCCTATTCCTCACCTCACTAGCACGTGGCACTGGCAACAAACCAGAGACAAAAACTCAGTTCGTCCTGGCTCTCAGCTTCCATCCTAGCTCTCTGAATTTCTACCTTAAATCCCAAACTCTCTTCCTACCTATATCGTTGGTGCCTATGTGGACCACGACTTGGGGCTGCTCCCATTCCCTCTTAAGGATCACAAAAACAAGATCAGATACATCACGAACCCTGGCACCTGGGAGACAATACACCAACCGTGAGTTTTTCTCGTCCCGACATAACTTCCTATTTGCCCCCCTAACTATGGAGTCCCCAATGACTACTGCTCTGTTCCCGTTCCCCCTTCCCTTCTGAGCATTAGGGACAGACTCTGTGCCAGAGCTCTGTGCCCCACTGCTTTCCCCTGGTAAGTCGTTCCAAGCCGTAAGAAATGCGATAATAGTCAGGATGAATGCATGGCTTGTGAAATGAAAAATTAGGAAGGGGTTCAGATTTTTGGGACATTGGTATTGGTTTTCGGGGAGGTGAAACAATTACAAACTCGATGGTCTACGCCTAGGCCGGACTGGAGCAGTTCCTTTGGGGGTGCTTTTGTTGGGAATGATTTAACCGAATATTTCAGCGGGATGAGAACAAAATCAGGAGGTTTGTTGGCAGTAAGGAGATTGTAAAGAAAGCCTGTAAGGAACTAGGTAATGAAGTGCGTGTGACGGAGGGGAAATGTAGGCAGGGAGCAGATGATTAATGTGAAGTGACAGATGGTCTGAGGTGATTTTGCTTACATGCGAGCAGTGTAGGAGGTAAGTCTTGGATTAGAACCTGGGAGTGTGATGTTATTGTTGTTACTGCGTCATGGTTGAGGAATGGGCAAGATTGGCACCGAAGCAGCGCACGATATAGCTGTCTCAGGTGTGATAGAGAGAGAGGTAAGAAGGTTTGAGGATTTGCTTTACTGTTCAGAGTGGGTATCACAACTAAGCTAAAGGAGAGCATCAGCGAGAATTCGCGCAGTGAGGCAGTATGAGCAGAACAGAGAAATAGGAAGGGGACAGTAACAATGCTGGGTTTTTACGACAGTCCTCCCAACAGTGAGCGTGAGATAGAGTTACACATATGTAAACAGATTATGGAAAGATATAGAAGCAACAAGATGGTCGTAATGGGAGAGTTTGATTTTCCCAACTGGGACTCAATTAGAGTTAAAGGTTTAGTCTTAGGAGAATTCGTAAGGAGCATCCAGGAAGATTTTATCGAACAGTATGTAAATAGATTAACACGGGAAGGGCCATATTGGACATTGTCGGTAGAATGAGCCCAGCCAGTTTTTTTAAGTTTCGGTAGGGGAATACTTTGGGCATTATGAATAATTTCCCCAAGGTTTTAGAATATTTATGGACAAAGACGAGAATAGTCCAAAAGGAAGAGTGCTAAATTGTGGGAAGACCAACTACAGCAAAATTCGGCAGGAGCTAGGAAAAATGGGTTGCGTGCAGCTGTTTGAAGGTAAATCCACATTTAATATTTGGAAGACTTTAAAATAGACATTGATTGCAGTCCAGGACAGACACTTCGCTATGAAAGTGAGGTATAGAAATTGCAAGATTTGGGGTAGTGGATGACAGGTGAAATTGTGACAGCAGCTAAGAGGAAAAATGAAGCATATATGAGGTCCAGGTGAAGGCAAACAGACGAAGCTTTGGAAGCATATCGGGAATTTAGGACTAATTTGCAACGAGGACTGAAGACGGCTAACCAGGGTTACGAAAAATCCCAAAACCTTTTATTCGTGTATAAGGAGCAAGAGGGAAACTAGAGAACGGGTTGGCACACTCAAGGACAAAGGCGCGAAGTTTTGAATGGAGTGAGAGCAAATTGGTGAGATTCTTATTGAGTGCTTTGCAACGGTATTCACCGAGGAGAGGGACATGATGGTTGTTGAGTTTAGGAATCGCTGTCACGCAAGTTGGCATGAGTGGGGAGGATAGGTATTGGGTATTATAAAAGACGTTAAGGTGGATGATTCCCCAGTCCTGCTGGGATCCAGCCCAGGCTACTGAGGGAGGCAAGAGCAAAAATATCTGGGGCCTTCACAGATGTCTTTCCAGCCCCAATGAACACAGGTGATATCCCAGAGGTCTGGAGAATTGTTAACATGTTCCCCTTGCTTCAGAAGTGTTGCAAGGATAATTCAGGAAAGTGTAGAGTGATGAGCCTGGTGTCAGTGGTAGGGATGCTTCTGGGGAAGATAGTGAGGGATACAATGTGTTATCATTTGGAAGAAGATCGGATTATCAGTGATAGGCAGCATGGTTTTTCCAGGGAAGGTCATGTATTACCAAATTAACAGTATACTTTGAGGAGGTAACAAAGTTAATTGATGAGGGAAGTGATGTAGACGTCATATGCATGCATTTCAGTAAGGCGTTTGATAAGGGTCGCTGCAGTAGGACGATGGAGAAATTGAAGTTGCATGGAGTCCAGGGTCCACTGTCTTCCTGGACAGCAGGAGTCAGACTAGTCGTGGAAGGGAGTTTTTCAAAATGGATAACTGTGGCCAGTGTTGTTCCACTGGGATTCATGCTGAGACCACTTTTGTTTGTGATATGCATAAATGATCTGGAGAAACGTATAAGTGATATGATTCGCACGTTTGCAGATGACACTAAGATTGTCAGCAGAGAGCGAAGAGGGCTGTCAGAGAACGCAGCAGAATATAGATAGATTGGAAATTTGGCCAGAGAAGTGTGAGAAGGAGTTCAATATAGGCAAATGCGAGGTAATGCATTCTGGAAGATCTAATTCGAGAGCGAAATGCATGATAAATGGAAAAGCCCTGGGAAAATTTGTTGTTCAGAGAGACCTGGGCTTTCAGGTCCCTTGTAACCTGAAGTTGGCAATGCAGGTCGATGAAGTGGCCAAGGAGATATATGGCATTCTTTGGACGGGGTATTGAGTACAAAAGTTGGTGGATCATATTCCAGTACTTTGGACTTTATTTCGGCCACGTTTTGAATACTGCATGCAGTTCTGGTCGCCGCATTATCAAACGTTATGGATGCTATGGCAAGGGGCAGAGGAGTTCCACCAGGATATTGTTGGTATGGTGAGCACGAGCGATGAAGGCGAGTTGAGTAGATTGGGATAATTTTTATTAGAAAGACAAAAGTTGAGTGGAGTCGAGATTGAAGTCTACGATATCTTGAGAGTTATAGACATGGTGTATAGTAAAATGATTTTACACCGAATGGGGAACTCCATTAATCGTGTTCACGAGTTCAAAGTGAGAGGGGAAATGTTTTTAGGAAATATGCGTGGAACGTTCTTTATGCAGAAGGTGGTGGGAACCCGGAATGTGTTGCCAGCGGAGGTCATAGAGGCGGGCACGATGGCGTCATTTAAGATATATCTCGACAGATACATGAATGGGTTGGGAGCAGAGGCATACAAATCCTTGGAAAACAGCTGACAGGTTCTACAGAGGATTTAGATCATCGGAGGCCTGGAGGGTCGAAGGGCCTGCTCCTGTCGTGTAATTTGCCGTATTCTGTATTCTTTGAAGCAGTGTAGAGATTGGGTCACATGCTGTTGCTTGGGGCAGAGAGCAGGATTGGTTTAAAAAGACGTTGCTCGGAGAACAGAGAGGGGATAGGTTCACAGGACGTTTCTAGCATAACAGTGTGGCGATGGATTACAGGCTGTTGGACGGACAACACTGTAGTTATATGTTCGCAGGCTGTTGCTTGGTGAACAATGATGATATGTTGACAGGCCATTGCTAAGAGAACAGGGTGAGAATTGGCTCACAATGTTTGCGAGAGAAATAGAGTCGGCATGAGTTCAAAGGTCATAGCTAGTGGAACAGAGTAATGCGAGATCAGAGTGGGGTTTGGAACCACAGGCTGTTTCTATGAAAACAGAGTGGTGACGCGGTGTTGCGAGGGGAACCATGCGAGGATGGCTTCACAGGCCAGTGCTCGGAGAACAGATTGGGGATTGGTTCATAGGCCATTGCTCGGGAAACAGTCTGAATATGGTTTTACAGGCTGTTACCAGGAGAACAGGGTTGGAATATACGCACAGTCCATTTCTCAGAAAACCGTGTGGCAATGGGTTCACAGGACGTCGCAAGAAGAACAAAGTTGTCATTGTTTCAGAGGCAGTTGTGAAGGGAATGCAATGAGGATTGGCTTATTGGCGTTTACTAGGGGTACAGTGCCGATATGGGGTAACAGGCTGTTGTTAGGAGAACAAAGCGGTGATCAATTCACGGGTAGTTGCTGAAAGGTCATATAAAGGTTGCGACTCAGGCCATAGCTAAGGGTACAGTCTGGGGAAAGGATTACAGGGTGTTGCTGGTGGAACAGGCGTTGCGAGGGAAACAGAGTGGGCATCGATTCAGAAGACGTTGCTCGGAAAACAATGTCGATTGATTCACAGGCCATTGCTATGAGAACTGATTGGGTGTATGTACACACGACGTGGCTCAAAGAATACTCGACGATGGGTTGACAGGCTTTTGCTTGGTGAAAAGAGTCAGAACGGGGTCATTCGTCACTGATAGGTAAATAGTGTAAGGATGGGATGCAGGCCGTTTCTAGAGGGATGTTCGGATGGGTCCTCAAAAATTTGCTGCGAGAGCAGCGTTGGAATGGAAGACAGGCCGTTGCTCGGAGAAGAGAATGGTAATGGGTCACAGGCCATTGCGAGGGGGAACAGAACAGAAATGGGTTCAGAAGCCGTTGCTATGGGAACCGAGTGGGTATACGTTCACAGCACGTGGCTAGGGGAATACTATGCTGTTGGGTGAACAGGCTTTTGGTGGGAGACGAGAGTGGGAATGGGGTCTTAAGTCGCCGCGAGGGGAACAGGGTGAGCATGAGTTAATACACTATTGCAAAGTGAAATAAGTGGGGGGGTGTTCACAGGCCATTGTTTGTAGAGCAGTGGGGATGCGTTCATAGGCTGTTGCTAAGAGAACAGAGTGTGGATAGCTTCACAGTCCACCACTAGAATAATAGATTTAGAGTGGAGGGAATAAAGTTGAGATTCTGAAGGGAGATTACAGAGAGTTAGGCAGAAATTTAAAAAGGAGGTCTTCAAGGGCAGTAATATCTGGATTACTCCCAGCGCTACGAGCGAGTGAGGGCAGGAATAGGAGGATACAGCAGATAAATGCATGGCTGAGGAGCTGGTGTATGGGAGAAGGATTCACATTTTTGGATCATTGGAACCTCTTTTGGGTTAGAAGTGACCTGTACAAGAAGGACGGATTTCACCTAAATTGGAAGGGGACTAATATACTGCTGGGAAATTTTCTAGATCTGCCGAGGGGGCGGGGACGGGGGAGTGGGGGTTGTGGGACACAGGGAGGTAGTGAGGAAGGAGATCAATCTGAGGCTGGTACAGTTGAGAATAGATGTGAATCGAACAGTCATGGTAGGCAGTGACAAGGTAGGACTAATAAGTTAAACTGCATTTATTTCAATTCAAGGGGTCTAACAGGGAAGGCAGATGAACTCAGGGCATGGTTAGGAACTTGGGACTGGGATATCATAGTAATCACGGAAACATGGCTCAGGGAAGGGCAGGACTGGCAGCGTAATGATCCAGGATACAAATGCTACCGGAAGGATAAAAAAAGGGAGGCAAGAGAGGAAGTGGAGTGGCATTTTTGATAAGGGATAGCATTACAGCTGTGCTGAGGGAGGATATTCCCGGAAGTACATACAGGCAAGTTATTTGGGTGGAACTGAGAAATAAGAAAAGATGATCACCTTATTGGGATTGTATTATAGACCCCCTAATAGTCAGAGGGAAATTGAGAAACAAACTTGTAAGGAGGTCTCAGCTATCTGTAAGAATAATAGGGTAGTTATGGTTGGGGATTTTAACTTGCCAAACTTGCCATTGTGTTAAAGGTTTAGATGGAGAGGAATTTCTTAAGTGCGGACAAGACAATTTTCTGCTTCAGTAAGTGGATGTACCTGCGAGAGAAGGTGCAAATCTTGACCTACACTTGGGAAAGAAGGCAGGGCAGGTGACTGAGGTGTCAGTGGGGGAACACATTGGGACAACCGACCATAATTCTATTCCTTGTAACATCGCGATGGAAAAGGATAGACCAGATCAAAAAGTTGAAGTTCTAAATTGGAGAAAGGACAATTTTGACGGTTTTAGGCAAGAACTTTCGAAAGCTGATCGGAGGCAGATGTTCGCAGATAAAGTGATGGCTGGAAAATGGGAAGCCTTCAGTAATGAGACAACAAAAATCCAGATAAAGTATATTCCTGTCAGGGTGAAAGGGGAGGCTGGTAGGTATAGGGAACAGCGGATGACGAAAGAAACTGAGAGTTTGGTTAAGAAAAAGAAGGAAGCATATGTCAGGTATAGACAGGATAGATCGAGTGAATTCTTAGAAGAGTATAAAGGAAGTAGGAGTATACTTAAGAGGGAAATCAGAAGGGCAAAAAGGGGACATGTGATCGCGTTGTCAAATAGGATTAAGGAAAATCCAAAGGGTTTTTACAAATATATTAAAGACCAAAGGGTAACTAGGGAGAGAATAGGGCCCCTCAAATATCAGCAAGGCCTTTGTGTGGAGCCACAGAAAATGGGGGAGGTACTAAATGAATATTTTGCATTAGTATTTTAGATTAGATTAGATTACATACAGTGTGGAAACAGGCCCTTCGGCCCCACAAGTCCACACCGCCCCACCGCCCCAACATTGACCCCTTACCTAACACTACGGGCAATTTAGCATGGCCAATTCACCAGACCTTCACATCTTTGGACTGTGGGAGGAAACCGGAGCACCTGGAGGAAACCCACGCAGACACGGGGAGAACGTGCAAACTCCACACAGTCAGTCGCCTGAGGCGGGAATTGAACGCGGGTCTCTGGCGCTGTGAGGCAGCAGTGCTAACCACTGTGCCACCGTGCCGCCCATTTATTTAATGTGGAAAAGGATATGGAAGACATAGACTGTAGGGAAATAGATGGTGACATCTTGCTTAACGTCCGGATACAGAGGAGGAAGTGCTGGGTGTCTTGAAACGGTTAAACGTGGATGAATCCCCAGGACCTGATCAGGTGCAACCGACAACTCTGTGGGAAGCTAGAGAAGTAATTGCTGGGCCTCTTGCTGAGATGTTTGTATTATTGATAGTCGCAAGTGAGGTACCGGAAGACTGGAGGTTGGCAAACGTTGTACCACTGTTTAAGAAGGGTGGTAAAGACAAGCCAGGGAACTATAGACCAGTGAGCCTGACGTCTGTGGTGGGCAGGTTGTTGGAGGGAATCCTGAGGGACAGGATGTACATGTATTTGGAAAGGCAAGGACTGATTAGGGATAGTCAACATGGCTTTGTGCGTGGGAAATCATGTCTCACAAACGTGATTGAGTTATTCGAAGAAGTAACAAAGAAGATAGATGAGGGTAGAGCAGTAGATGTTATCTATATGGACTTCAGTGAGGCGTTCGACAAGGTTCGCCATGGGAGACTGATTAGCAAGGTTAGATCTCATGGAATAAAATGAGAACTAGCCATTTGGATACAGAACTGTCTTAAAGGTAGAAGACAGAGAGTGGTGGTGGAGGGTTGTTTTTTCAGACTGGAAGCCTGTGACCACTGGAGTACCACAAGGATCGGTGATGGGTCCTATACTTATTGTCATTTACACAAATGATTTGAATCCGAATATAACAGGTACAGTAATTAAGTTTGCAGATGACACAAAATTGGAGGTGTGGTGGACAGCGAAGAGATTACAGATTACCTCAGATTACAACTGGATCTGTACCAGATGGGCCAATGGGCTGAGAAGTGGCAGATGGAGTTTAATTCAGATAAATGTAAGGTGCTGCATTTTGGGAAAGCACATCTTAGCAGGACTTATAACCCTAATGATAAGGTCCTAGGGAATGTTGATGAACAACGATACCTTGGAGTGCAGGTTCATAGCTCCTTGAAAGTGGAGTCGCAGATAGAGAGGATAGTGAAGAAGGCGTTTGGTATGCGTTCCTTTGGTCAGAGTATTGGGTACAGGAGTTGGGAGGTCATGTTGCGGCTGAAAAGGACAATAGTTAAGCCACGGTTGGAGTATTGCTTGCAATTCTGGTCTCCTTCCTATCGGAAAGATGTCCTGAAACTTGAAAGGGTTCAGAAATGATTTATAAAGATGTTGCCATGTTGGAGGATTTGAGCTATAGGGAGAGGCTGAACTGGCTGGGGCTGTTTTCCCTGGAGCGTCGGAGGCGTGAGATTACCTTATAGAGGCTTACAAATTTATGAGGAGCATGGATAGGATAAATAGACAAAGTCTTCTCCCTGGTATCGGGAAGTCCAGAACAAGAGGGCATAGGTTTAGGTTAAGAGGGGAAAGATATTAAAGAGGCCAAAAAGTGGTACATGTATGGAATGAGCTGCCAGAGGAAGTGGTGGACGCTGGTACACTTGCGACATTTAAGAGGCATTTGGATGGGTATATGATTATGAAGGGTTTAGAACGATATGGGCCGGGTGGTGGCAGGTGGGACTAGATTGGGTAGGGATATCTGGTCGGCTGGACAGGTTGGAGGGAAAGGTCTGTTTCCATGCTGTACATTTCTATGACTCTTTGAGTGAAATCACCGGCCACTGCCATAGGAACTATGTGGCAATGTATTTACAGGCCGTTGCTAAGAGAAGAGAATGGGAATGGGTTCAAAGATTATGCCATGGAACAAGACTGGAGATTGGTTCAATGGCTGTGGCTGGGGAAACAGACTAGAGATGGATTCACCGGATGTTGCTTGGGTAGCAGAAGTGCGATGGGTTCGCAGGCATTTGTCAGGAGCACAAAGGGGAATGTCTTCAAAGGACGTTTGATGAAAAAAAGTGGGGATGGGTTTCAATACCGTTGCTAGGGTATCAGAGTATGGATGAGCTTAAAGTCCGCTACAAGATGAACATTGTAGTAAAGGGTTCACAGGCATCTGTTCGCTGCACAGTTTGAAGATAGCCTCAGAGACCGGTGCTGGGTTAATGGAGTGTGGATGGGGTCACAGACGTTGCTAGCTGAACTGAGTAGCATTGGGTTCACAGGCAATTGTTGGGAGTACAGTTCGCGAATTGTTTCTCAGGACGTTAGCTGGAGAACAGAGATGACATGAGTTCACAGGCCATTGCTAATGTAACACTGAGGGGACGGGGTCTCAGTCTGTGGCTAGTAAACTGTTTATGGATTCAACTGCAGTCGCTAGGGAAACACGCTCGGTTTGCGTTCACAGGCCGTTGTTTGGAGAAAAGTGTGTAAATGGGCTCACGATTTTTTTATAGTAGAACAGTGTCGGGATTGGTTCACAGGCCGTTGCCAGTGGAAAAGAATGGGGATCGGTTCACAGGCAGTTGCTACGGGTACAGAGTGGGAATTGGTTCACAGGCTGTAGCTAGGGAAACACAGTAGGATTGACAGGCTGTTGTTGGGGAAATGTGGGAGTTGGCTCACTGGCTGTCGTTAGGAGAACAGAGTGGGGATGGGTTCAAAGGCCCTTGCTGGGAGAACAGAGTGAGAATGCATTGACAGGACGTCACCAGCGGAACGTAATGTGAACGGTTTTAAAGGGGGTTGCTATGGGGAAAGAGTAGGAATGAGTTCTGAGGCTGTTGCTGGGAGAACAGAGTGGGAATGGTTTCGCAGATCGTTGCTCAGAGAACACATTTGGCACGTGATCACAAGTATTTCCTTGGTGAACAGATTGGGGATGGTGTCACAAGACATTACTAGACTAGCACAGTAAGGATGGGTTCACAGGACTTTGCGGGGAGAGCAGAGTCCGGATGGGGGCACAGAAATTGCTCGGAGAACAGAGTACAGATGGTTTTTCAGGCCGTTGCCAGGGTAAGACATTGGGAACTGTTTCACAGGCTGTTGCCAGGAAAACAGAGTGCGGATTGTATCACAGGCTGTTCCGTAGGGAAGAGAATAATGATTGTTTCACAGGCTTTTGCTTGGAGAGCAGCGTGAGGATGGTTTCAGGGAATGTTGCAAAGGGAGCATAATTGGGATATGTTCACAGAACGTTGCCAGGACAATGCTGTATTGATCGGTTGACAGGCAGTTGACAGAAGAAGAGAATGGGAATGGGTTTACATGCCCTTACTTTGACAAAAGAATAGAAATGGGGTCCCAGGCAGCTACTAGGGGAATAGTGTGCATGTAGGTTTACAGGTAGTTTTTAGAAGTACTGAGTAGGGAGGGGGTGACAGGGTAGGAGAACAGAGAGTTTATGGAATCACAGGACGTTGCAAAGCAAGCAGAGTTGGGATGAACACGGGACGTTGCTGGCAGAAAAGAGTAGGTATGATATCAAACGCCATCACCTGGTGAAAAGTTTGGGCATAGGTTCGTAGGTCGTGGCGAGGGGAACAGATTTGGTATGGGATCACTAGAGATTTCCAAGAGAAAAGTGCATGAATGAGCTAACAGGCCGTTATCGGGGAACAGAATTGGTAAGGGGTCATGGCTTATTGCAAGGGAAGCAGCGTGGGGATAGGGTCACATGCTGTTGATAAGGGAACAGAGCGGGCATGTGTCCAAAGGACGTTGCGAGGAGTAGAGAGTGGATATGGGGGCAAAGGGCGTTACTATAATAGATTGGGAATGGTTTGATAAGCAGTTGCTAGGAGAAAAGAGTTGGGATGAGCTCACAGACTGTGGGAAGGAGAACAGAATAGGGATATATCACAAGTCGTTGCTGGGTGAACATAATGTGGATAGGCTAACAGGCCAATGATTGGGGGACACAGTTGGAATGGGATCACAGGATGTTGCTCGGGAAACAGGGTGGATGGTGTCACAGACTGTTGCCAGGCGAACGGAGCGGTGAAGGGTTCAGAGGCCGTTGGAAGCAGCACAGAACGGAAACGGTATTGCAGGACATTATCATGGGAACAGTGTGGTGATTGGTTCAGAGGCCTTTTCTTGAAAACAGGGAGGATGGGTTAGCAGGTCGTTGATAAAGGACGAGATTGGGTTGGGCTCCCAGGCCGTTGCCAGGGAGACAGCTTGAGTGTGTGTTGAGCTGCCGTTGCTAATGAGCAGAGTAGGAGCGGATTCAAAGGGTTCACCAACACATTCCACGGGAGACACTTATAAATACGGACACAGTCCCGGGAGTCCCTTGTAAATTTCGACTAAATGCATGCGATCCACCTGTGAATATCAATACATCTCTTGGAACACCGATTTAAATACTGACAGTCTCCCCAGGACATCCGGAAATACCGACACATTACCCAGGCTCTCCCTGTGACAACTGAGACCTCCCGGGACGCACTTGTAACGATCGACACATTCCTCGGGAACCCCCCAAGCCAAATGCTGACGCAGATTCCAAAATTCAGGTAAATGCTGGCACACTCCATGGGATACCATGCAAATGCTAACACTCTCCATGGGACCCCCATGTAAATATGCACACACTGCATAGGGCATCCGCTGTAAATACCATCACACACCGCAGGACTCACATGTACATGAGGACAGGCTCCCTCGGAACACCCCTGTAAATACCAACACACTCCTTGACACCCAGCCTGCTAATACAGACACACTCCGTCGAGCCACCCTCTAAATAACAACACAGTCCCCAAGACACATTGCAAATGTTGACATACTCCCTGTGGCCCTCTAGAAATATCGACCCTCTGCCCCGTACACCACACACGAAAATACCGACACACATCTCTGGGGCAACGCAATATCTACCGACACACTCACCAGCACTCTCTGCAACTACTGACAAGATAGAACCTAGAACAGAGAACAATGCAGTGCAGTATAGGCCCTTCGGCCCTCGATGTTGTGCCAACCTTTGAACTACTCTCAGCTCGTCCTCCTACACTAACCCATCATCGTCCATGTGCTTATCCAATGAATGTTTCAATCTCCCTGATGTGGCTAAGTTAACTGCATTGGCAGACATGTAAGCCAAGCTTACAACTCTCTCAGAAAATTCCTGCCTCTGACATCTGTCTTAAATCTATCATCCCTCAATTTGTAGTTACGTCCCCTCGTACAACCTGAGGTCATCATCCTAAGCAAAAGACTTCCACTGTTACGATATCTCATACTCTGATCATCTTTTATGTCTCTATCAAATGCACTCTAAGCCTTCATTTTTCCAATGAGAACAGATCCAAGTCTCTCAAGATTTCCTCATAAGACCTTCCCTCCAGACCAGGCAATATCCTGGCAAATCTGCCCTTCACCTTTTCCATTCCTTCCACATCCTTCCCGAAATATGGGGACCAGAATTGTGCACAGTCTTCCAGGTGTGGCCGCACGAGTGTTTTGTATATTTGCAGCATGATATTGTGGCTCTGGAACTCAATCTCTCTACGAATGAAATCTAACACACCGACTGCCTTCTCAACAGCACTAAACATCTGGGTGGCAACTTTCAGGGATCTATGTACATGGACACCAAGATCCCTCTGCACATCCACATTATCAATAATGTTCCATATACCCCGTAGTCAGCCTTCCTGTTATTCTTCCAAAAGAGCATCACCTCACATTTACCTGGATTGAACGCCAGTTTCCACCTTTCACCCAATTCTGCAGTTTATCCAAGTCTCCCGCAACCTGTAACATGCTTCCAAAGTGTCCGCTGCTCCAACGATCTTAGTGTGATCTGCAAATTTACTGATCCATCCACTTATGCCTGCCTCTAAGTAATTTATAAAAATGACAAACAGCAATGATCCCAAAACAGATCCTTGTGGTACTCCACCAGTAACCAACCTCCAGGCTGAATATTTTCCATCAACCACCATTCGCTGCTTGTTTTCAGAAAGCCAGATTCTAATTGGAACTGTTAAATCACTTTCAATCCAATGCTTGTGCATAGTCTCCAACAGCCACTATGTGGAATATTATAAAAGGCATTACTGAAGTCTATGTATACCACATCAACTGCCCTACCCTCATCTGCATGCTTGGTTATCTTCTGAAAAAAATCTCAGTGAGGTTTGTGAGACACGACCTGCCCTTGACAAAACCATGTTAACTGTCTGATATAAAATTGTTGCTTGCTAGATAACGATAAATCTTATCTCTTATACTCCTTTCCAAAACCTTCCCCACATCAGAAGTAAGGTCTCTAATTACCTGGGGCATCTCGACTGCCCTTCTTTGGCAATGGCACAACATTTGCAATCCTCCAATCATCTGGTACTAAACCTGTAGGCAACGACAACTCTAATATCAAAGCCAATGGCTCTGCTATCTCGTCTTTAGCTTCCTAGAGAATCCTCAGATAAATCCCATTTGGCCCAGGGGACTTGTCTACTTTCACTCCTTCTCGAAATGATAACACAAGTTCGTAACTAACCTCGATCCTTTCTAGTCTAACATCGCGTAACTCAGTCTTCTCCTCTGCAATATTTTCCTTTACCTAAGTGAATCGCGATGAGAAATGTTCGTTTAGCATCTCTCCGATCTCCACAGTGTTCACACTCAACTTCCCACTTCTGTCTCTGACTGGCCCTATTCATATCCTACTCATCCTTTTATTCCTCACATACCTGTAGAAAACTTTAGTGTTCTCATTTATTCTATTTGCTAAAGTCTGCTCGTGTCCTTCCTTTGTGGGCGGCACGGTGGCACAGTGGTTCAATTCCCGCCTCCGGACTGTGTGGAGTTTGTACGTTCTCCCCGTGTCTGCGTGGGCTTCCTCCGGGTGCTCCTGTTTCCTCCCACAGCCCAAAGATGTGCAGGTCAGGTGAATTGGCCATGCTTAATTGCCCGTAGAGTTAGGTAAGGGGTAAATGTAGGGGTAGGGGTATGGGTGGGTTGCGCTTCGGCGGGTCGGTGTGGACTTGTTGGGCCGAAGGGCCTGTTTCTACACTGTAAGTAATCTAATCTAATATTTAGCTCATCTTAACTCTCTCTTTAAATCCTTCCTAGCTGACCTATAACTCTCCATCCCCTCATCTGGACCATCTTGCCTTAACGACACATAAACATCCTTCTGCTTAACAAGAAATGTAATTTCAGCAGTAAACCATGGTTTCCTTACCTTATCACTTCCTCCTTGCCGAACAGGAACATAACTATCAAGGACATGCAATATCTGTTCCTTCAAACAACTCCACATTTCTATTGTCTGCATCACATGCATTTTGCTAACACATGCTATGCGTCCTAATTCTTGCCTTTTCGCATTATAATAGCCCTTGCCCCATCGATAACACTTAGCCTGTAGCATGTACGTCTCTCTTCCCATCGCCAAACTAAACGCAACTGAATTAGGGTCACTCTCTCCAAAGTGTTCACCTCCAACTAAATCAAACATCTGGCCTGGTTCATTACCAAGCACCAGATTAAGTGTGGCCTCCTCTCTTTTCGGCCCTTCGACATTCTGTGTCAGAAACTTTCCTGTACACGTTGGACAAAAAACTGAACAATCCGTTATTCTGGAGATATAGCATTTCCAGTCAATGTTGGGGAAGTTAAAGTCCCCCATAATGACCACTCTTTTCCTTTCACTCCTACCCAGAATAATTTTGCCAATCCTCTCTTCCACCTCCTTGGAACTCTGTGGAGCACTATTAAAAATTCCAACAATGTGACTGCTCCGCTCCTGATTCTAACAGCGGGAACCCCTTGTAACTACCAACACATCATTCCCGTGATTCAGCCTGTAAGTAGGGACATTCTTTGCGGGACACTCCCTGTCAATACCGACACACTCCCTGGGAACCCCTTCCAAATACCGACACACTCCCCGAGACCTCCTGGAAGTGCTGACACACTCCACGGGGCCCGCCATAAATACCACCAAACACCCCGGGATCCACCTGTTAAAAAAAAGAAACATTCCATGGAAAACCGCTGTAAGTACTGAAAAACTCCCCAGAAACCTCCTGCAAATACAGACACAGTCCCCGGGACCCCACATTTAAATACGGACACAGTCACCGGGGCCCCCACTGTAATTAGGGACAGACTCCCTGGGATGTAACTGTAAGTACCGACACACTCTCCAGGACCCCTATAAATGCTGACACATTCACTGGTGTCCCCCTCTGATTATAGACACACCCATTAGTAACCTCCTGTAAATACCAACTTGGTCACCGGGACCCCCACTTTTATACAGGCAGACTCCATGGGACCCTCGCTCCCCAGCAACACCACCTGAAAATACGGTCACTCTTGCTATGACACCTTGTAATTACTGACATGCGCCTGGGACCCTCCCTGCAAGTATGGACCCACATTCTGGGTTCCCCTTTTCAATACTGACAGACTCTCCAGGACACACTCTGTAAATACCAACACACTCCCCGAAACTGTCCATCGTAAATAACAACACACTCTTTGGGAACCACTTGTAAATGACGACACACTCGCAGAGAGCCCATTGCAAATACCGACAGACTCACCAGAACCTATCTGCAAATACAGACAAACTCAACTACCCCTAAAAAGTGCTGACATATTCCCTGGGTTCCACCTGTAATACCGACACACTCCCTGGTACCTCCCCTGTAAATACAGACACACTCCTGGCACTTTCCAGAAGAAAAAAATCACTGACGCATTCCATGGACTCTCCCTGGAATACCGATACACTCCCTGGTACCTGCCCTTTAAATACAGATACACTCCTCAGGACGCCGTTTGTAAATACTGACACACATCTTGCAAAACGTCTTTGATTACTGACACACTCCTCGTGACCCACTTGTAAATAACGACACATTCACCAGGTCCACACCGAAAATGCTAACACGCTTTCTGCATCCCAATGTTAGTACTGACCTCTCTAAATACTGAAACACTCCCTGAGACTCCCTGTATTTACAGACAGACTCCCCAGGACACAGCCTTTAATTGCGGACACTTTCCCTTGGACGCCCCTGTAACTACTGACACACTTCCGGGGAACACCGTATAAGTATCCACACACTCACCAAGTCCGGCTGAAAATCCGTGGGACCACCCACTAAATAACAACACAATCCCTGAGACACCCTGTAAATGCTGACACATTCCGTGGGACTCCCTGTAAATACTGAGAGTCTCCCTGGCACCCCTCTCCAGTAAATACCGACATACTCTCCGGGACCCTCTGTAAATACTGACACACTCCCCGTGACCCACTTTGGAGAATACCGACACACCTCCCAGGACCTCCACTTAAGTACCAACGCAATCCCCAGGAACCCATCTGGTACATGCAACCACACTCCCAGAGAATGTCTGCAAATATAGACGCAGTCCACTGGAACCCCTTGTAAGTACCAACGCAATTCCTTTGTTCCCCCTGCAATATTGACACCCTCTCCTGAGCCCCACTTTAAATAGAGGCACACTCTGCAAGACCCTCTGTCAGTGCTGACACACCCCAGGGACACCCTGTAAATACTAACATACTCCCTCGTACCCCATCTAAATACCGATACACTCCCCATGACACCCCATAAATACTGTCACGCCACTGGGATCCCCTCTAAATACTGACACAAACTCACGAGCCGCCACTGTAAAAACCGACATACTCCATGCCCCCATATACAAATATGGACACACTCCCCAGGACCCCGTGTATCTATTGACACACTCTACGTGACCCTTGCCCGTACATACCTACATAATCCACGGAATCTCTGTTATGAATGCACACATTGCCCCGTGTAATTACCAACACATGCTCCGTGCCCTCGTTGAAAATACTGACAGATTCCCCTTGAACCCCCTGCAATACTGGGGCACCCCGCCGGACCCAGCCCCCAGTAAATACCAACGCACTCTGCAGAACACCCCGTGTAAATACCGACAGAATCCCTTGGACACCCTTCTAAACGCTAATATATTCTGCGTCACCAACATGTAAATAGCAAAACTCCTTGGGACCCACTTGTAAATACCGACACATTCTCCAGTATCCCCTTCTAAAGGCCAACACATTTGCTGGAAGCCCCCTCCTGTAAATATCGACACACTCCCTGGGATCCACCCTGTAAATATAATATAATAGACAGTAGATGCAGGAGTAGGCCATTCTGCCCTTCCAGCCAGCACCACTATTCATTATGATCATGGCTGATCATCCTCAATCAGTATCCTGTTCCTGCCTTATCCTCATAACCCTTGATTCCACTAGCCTTAAGAGCTCTATCCAACTCTTTCTCGAAAGTATCCAGAGACCTGGCCTCCACATGCGGGCACACGTCTTTGGAAAACCTTCTAAATAACAACACACTCCTCTAAATTCGAAAGCACTTCCCCGGAAACCACTCCTGGTAAATACCGACACACCCCCGGGATCCAAACTGCACACACAGACACTCGCCAGGACAGCCTGGAAACAGAGACACACTGCCCTGAGCCCTCTTGTAAGTACTGACACCTCCCCAGAGAGACCCCACTGCAAATGCTGACACACTCGCTTGGATCTCTCCTTTAAATACAGACAACTCTGTAGAACCTCTGCTGTAAATGCAGATACAGTCCCCCGTACCCCCCTGTAATTAACAACACATTCCCTGGTACACCACACAACGTATATCCTGACACTCAACCGGGACCCCCTGCATATGCGGACACACTCCCGGGATCCCCACTGTAAATGCCGACACAGAGCCAGGGACTCCCACTGTAAACACTGGCATACTCTCCAGATCACCCCCCTCCCCCACTAAATACTTACACACAGCTCAAACCCCCGTGTAAATGCTAACATGCTCCTTGGGAACCCTTGTTAGTTCTGACACACTCTGCGGGAACAGACTGGAATAGTGACACACACCCGGGAAACCCTTTATAAATGCTGACACATTACCAGGTACCCCCATTCTAAAAATTGATATACTCCCCGAAACCTTCCCCGGAATTGTGGACCAATTCCCTGGGACCCCACCAGTAAATACCGACACACTCCTTGTAACTCTCTGTAAATATCGACACAGCCCTCGAGACCCCACGTAAACGGTGACACACTCCCCAAGGGTCCTTTGTAAATACTGAAACACTCCCTGGGACCTAGTCTGCCACTGTCCCCGCCCCCCCTGCAAACACCAAAACATTCCCAGGGAAGCTCTGTAAATACCGACACACTCCCCAAGGTCCCACTGTAAATAACGACACACTTACTGAGACCCCTATCTAAATACTGACAGTCCCCAGTAGCCCCCTGTAAGTACTGACACATTCTCCAGGATCCCACTGTAAATATCATCACACTCCCTGAGAAGGTCAGCAGATACCCACACACCTCCCGTGACACCACCTGTGTATAAAAGCGCACTCACCATGCCTCACCCTGCCTGTGCCCTCCCAGGTAAATGGAACAAAGAACAAAGAAAATTTACAGCACAGCAACAGGCCCTTCAGCCGTTCAAGCCTGACCAAATCCAAATCCTGCATGTGTCGATATCTATTGCCCAATTCTCAAGCATGTGTATTCCTCTGCTCCTCACCAACTCATGCATCTGTCCAGAGGCACCTTAAATGAATCTACTATACCTGCCTCTACTACCTCTGCTGGCAAAGCGTTCCATATACCACCCTCTTGTGGGTGGCACAGTGGCTCAGTGGTCAACACTGCTGCCTCATAGCACCAGGGTCCCAAGTTCGATTCCAGCCTCAGGCGACTGTCTGTGTGCAGGTTGCACATTGCCCCCGTGTCTGCGTGGGTTTCCTCCGGGTGCTACGGTTTCCTCCCACAGTCAAAAGATGTGGACTGCAGGTCAGGTGAATTGGCCATGCTAAATTGCCCGTAGTGTTAGGTGCATTAGACAGAGGGAAATAGATCTGGGTGGGTTACTCTTTGGAGGGTTGGTGTGGACTGGTTGGGCCGAAGGGCCTGGATCCACACTGTGGGGGATCTAATCTCTGTATAAAGTACTTGCTGTATATATCCACCTAAAACTATTCAGCTCTCACCTTGAACACATGACCTACCATTATTGAATCCCTCACCCTGGGAAAGAATCTCTATTTCCCCTGTCCTCACCTTCATGATTTGTAGATCTGATTCGGGTTCCCCACAAATCTGCTTTTTTCTAATGAAAACAATCTAACCTACTCAACTTCTCTTCATAGTGAGCACCTTCCATACCATATAAGATCCTTGTAAACTTTCTCTGCACACTCTCCAAAGCGTCTAGATCCTTTGGTAATGTGTCGACCAAAACTATATGCAGTACTCTAAATGCAGCCGAACCAATGTGTTGTACAATTTGAACATGATCTGCCAGCTCTTACACTCAATACCCCGTCCGGTGAAGGCAAGCATACCATGTGCATTCTTGACCAATTTATCCACGTGTGCAGCCATCTCCATAGTACAATGGATCTTAGCTCCAGGGTACAATGGATCAGCAAATTTTTCCAAGGCTCTTGCATTTGCAGTATAGTTTGCTGTCGAATTTTAATTTCTAAAATGCATCACCTCACATTTTGCTATGTTGAACTCCATCTGCCACTTCTCCGCCCAACTATCCAGTCTATCAATATTCTCTTGTATTCTTTAAAGTCCCCTATGCTTTTTGCAACTCCACCAATCTTCATGTCAACTGCGAACTTATTGATCAGACAAGAAAGACCTCTTCCATATCATTTATATATATTACAAACAACTGTGGCTTCAGAACTGAACCCTGTGGAACACCACTGGTCAGCTTTCTCCATTTTGAGAAACTCCCATCAACTACCACTCTCTGTCTCCTGTTGCTCAACCAGTTCTTTATCCACCTCGCTAGAACACCCTGCACACCGTGTGACTTCATTTTCTCCTTTGACTTACCACGGGGAACCTTATCAAACGCCTTACTAAAGTCCATGTATATGACAACTATAGCCCTTGTAAATGCCAACACACTCCCCGGGATTCCCTGTGATACAGACACAGTTGACGGGTCCTACGTCTAAATATCGACAGACCCACCAGGACCCACTTGTAAATACTGACACAGTCCCGCACCCACTCCTCTCCCGCATTTGTAATAACACAGTCGCCTGTATTCCTATAAATGCCGACATAGTTTCCAGTATGGGCACACTGCCAGGAATCCCTGTGACCACTTATGTAAATACCGACACACTACTCGCACCCCGCCTTTGAAAACTGGCGCATCCCTCAGGATCCCCTCTAAATACTGACACACTCCCTGAACAGGGAGTTCCTGAAGAAGGGCTTATGTCCGAAACGTCGATTCTCCTGTTCCTTGGATGCTGCCTAACCTGCTGCGCTTTTCCAGCAACATATTTTCAGCTCCACACTCCCTGAACACACCTGCACATACTGACACAGTCCCCTGGACACCCCTGTAAATATTGACACACTTCCCGTGACGCTCCCTGTGAATACTGACATTCTGCCCAGGACCCCATCTAAGTACAGAGTTCCCTGGGCACCCCACTTAAATACTGCCAAACACCCCAAGTCGCCCCCTATAAATAGCAACACATTCCTCGTATCCCCCGTCAATGCCGACAAATGGCCAGGGACCCCACACCACCTCCCAGGTAAATAATGCCACACTCACTGGACGCCAAACGTAAATACTGACACGCTCCCCGGGACCCCCATTATATAAGCCGACGCAATCCCCAAACCACCCCTGAAAATATTGACACACTTCCTGCCATCTGCCCTATAATTACGACACAATGCAAGGGATGTCCACTTTAAATCTTGCCTCTCTCCTCAGGACCCCTCCTTTCAAATGCTGACACACTCAGTTCTGAAAGTTCTGAAACATGCCCGGAAACCCCTAATAAATGCAGACACGTTGCCTGGGAACACCCCTGCAAATGGCAACACACACCCTGTAAATAACAACACACACAGTCCCCAAGGACATCACTGTGAATATTAACAAAATTCCTGGACACCCCTGAAAATATCGAGACACTGCCCAGGACCATGCCTGTATCAAATTACCCATTTCCCGGGATGTCTTGTAAATACCGACACATACCTTAGTACCTACCCTCAAAACACGGACACACTCCTCAGGATCCCTCTGCGAATGCAGACACAGTCCCGGGACAGCCTATGTAAATGCCAAAACACACGACTCCCTTGTGAATACTGACACATTCCCCGCTGGTCTGTTTTAAATGCAGATACAGTCCCCGGGAGCCATCCTGTAAATGTATTTACACTTTTTAGAGCCCTCAGTAAATTCTGAAAAACTCCCGGTGCACCCAAATAAAAGTTGACACACTCCCTGGCAACCTCTGTAAATAGCGACACACTCCCTGGGACCACAGTGTAAATAAAAACAGACTCCCATGACCTGCATTAATATTGGCACAATCCCTGCGACCCCCTGTAAATACTGAGTCAAGCCTTGACATCTCTCCTCTAAATACCAACACAATCCCTGGACTTCTGCTGTAAATTCTTATACAGTATCTGCGACACCCCATAAATACCGACACAGTCCCCAGGACCCCATTGTAAATAATGACACCCGGCCTGCACACCCCTATAGATACTGACACACACCCGGAAACCCCTGTAAATACCGACACATTCCCTAGTACCTCCCCTCTAAATGGAGTTACACTCCCTGGGACACCCCATAAATGCAGAACCTCTCCCTTTTAACTGCGGGGAAATTATGAACACAGCCCTGGGACACCCCTGTGAATACCAACACACTCCATGGAAACCCCCGGTAAATATCGACACATCGTCCACCGAAATTCTGTGAATACTTACACATTCATCAGGACTGCCCTATAAATAATGACACACACCTCAGAACACCCCTGCTAAGGACTGCCCTGTAAACACTGACACACTACCCAGAGCCCTCTTGTGATTATCGACACACTCCACATGACATCTGGAAATATTGACATGTTCCCTGGGACTCTTGTAAATATTCGCACACTTTCCGGGGTCCTTGTAAATAGCGGCACACTCACTGGGACTTCCCTGTAATTACTGGCATACATCCCTGTGCCTCCCCTGTAAATAATGGCATGCTCCCCAGAACACCACAAATCAAACTGACACACTCACCAGGAGCCCGCTGTAAATATCAGCAAACTCCCTATGGGCCCCCCAAAATGCCACACATTCCTCAGGATTCTTCGTAAATACCGTGATACTCCCCGATATCTTCCCTGTAATAACTGATAGAAT
>NW_025214213.1:0-693 GCF_004010195.1 Chiloscyllium plagiosum | reverse complement strand
TGCTGAGTGGGTTACTCTTCGGAGGGTCGGTGTGGGCTGGTTGGGCAGAAGGGCCTGTTTCCACACTGTCGTGAATCTTATCTAATCTAGGTTTAATGTCACATGTACTCACATAAGGACAGTTACATTTCTACAATAACCTCATGTAACACATCTTCAATAGAAAGGTAACCACGCCCAACCCTCAAGTACAGAAACATGGTGCAATGTGGAAAAAAAGAAAACAATGTTAAAATTTAAAACATTTCATCCCTTCCTGCAAAATTGTAAAAGCACAGAAACAGTTAACCGCCCAACAACACAGTCCATATGTGTGTGGCCATGCTGGGTTCATACTCCTCACAAAGACTCGACCTCCTCCCACTCCGCTGCTTTACAGCCAATTCCTTCTCATTGGATGAGATCCTACATGAATAAATCGCGTCAGTATTTACTGCGGAGAAAGTCATGGAAGCGAGGGAACTTGTGGACACCAAAAAGAAGGTGAGGTTTTGAAACGAGTCCTCATTTTAAAAGAGGAATTGCTACAGGTGATAAAATGCATAACCGTTGGTAAACACTCAGCACGTGTTCCGTTGTATCCCAGATCATTGCAGGAAGCTGAGAAAGAAACTGCGGGGCCCCTAGCTGAGATATTGCATCATTGCTTATTGCTATGAAGATGCATCACTGGATCCAAAACATTAACTGTGA
>NW_025214212.1:34769-40308 GCF_004010195.1 Chiloscyllium plagiosum | reverse complement strand
CACGGGTGTGGACGCTCCCAGCTAACCCCATGGGCAGGGACCCTGGCTCTCTATAATTCTCGGCTGGTTTGGCGTCCCTGACCCGGTTCCCTCAGGCTGTGCCAATCTCGCACCCGCCTGGCCCCATTATCCATAGAGAGGGATGCAATGGTTTATCCGGTCTCTCAAACAGCCATCCAGGCGGATTCCCACTCCACGCTTGCCCCCCCCATCAACTCCGTTCGCTTTCCGTATTCCGACAAATTTTCCACTTCCGTTTCTTGTTTGAATTCCCTCCCGGGAGCAAACCTGTCCTTCTCTGATCCCAAATCCTACCTACTCAGCCTGACCTCGAGCACCTTCTGTCTGACTCCTCTGTTTCAATGGCTGCTCCTTCCTGACCCAATCACAGCCCTCCCTGAACCCCTCGATTGGACATCCTCTGCTCAGAGGAGTCTCGATCTTGAATATTCAAGCCAGGTAATGTCCATCTGCAACATGAGACAATCTAACCGTCACCCCCTTGATGTCCAATGGTGTTGCCATCACTGAATCCCACACTGTCAACGTCCTGGGGGTCACCATTGAGAGAGAATCTAACCATCGCCCCCTTGATGTTCAATGGTGTTGCCATCACTGAATCCCACACTGTCAACGTCCTGGGGGTTACCATTGAGAGAGAATCTAACCATTGCCCCCTTGACGTTCAATGGTGTTACCATCACTGAATCCCTCAATATCAACGTCCTGGAGGATTACCATTGAGAGAGAATCTAACCATCATCCCCCTTGACGTCCAATGGTGTTGTCATCACTGAATCCCTCACTGTCAACGTCCTGGGGGTTACCATTGAGAGAGAATCTAACCATCGCCCCCTTGACGTTCAATGGTGTTCCATCACTGAATCCCTCAATATCAACGTCCTGGGGGTTACCATTGAGAGAGAATCTAACCATCGCCCCCCCTTGATGTCCAATGGTGTTGCCATCACTGAATCCCTCAATATCAACGTCCTGGGGGTTACCATTGAGTTAGAATCTAACCATCGCCCCCCCTTGACGTCCAATGGTGTTGCCATCACTGAATCCCACACTGTCAACGTCCTGGGGGTTACCATTGACCAGAAATTCAACTGGACTCCCCACATAAACACAGTGGCTACAAGAGCAGGTCAGAGGCTGGGAATCCTGCAGTGAGTAACTCATCCCCGAAGTCTGTCCACCATCTCCAAGGCATAAGGAGTGTGGGGGAATCCTCCCCACTTGGCTGGTCGGGTGCAGCTCCAACAACACTCAAGAAGCTTGACACGGTAACTCTACCAGGTGGGACTGGTTTAGTTTGGGGTTATGTACGGCTCAGACTGGTTACACCAAAGGGTCTCTTTCTGTGCTGTTGGACTTTCTGACCATCCAGGGGCAAAGCAGCACCCCAACTCGATTGGCCCCACATCCACAAACATCCCCTCCCTCCCCCTGCCGACGCTCAGTAGCAGCATTGTGTGTACCATCTGCGAGTCACACTGCAGAAACTCACCAAAGCTCCTCAGACAGCACCCTCCAAACCCACGACCACTTCCGTCTGGAAGGACAGGGGTGGGGGGGAGGGCAGCAGATACAAGGGGAACACCACACCCCCTGCACGTTCCCCATCCTGAGTTGGGAATATATCGGCCGCTCCTTCAGTGTCGCTGGGTCAGAACCCTGGAGCTCCCTCCCTAAAGGGTGCCGAGTGGAGGTCCCTACACCCCACAGGACTGCAGTGGGTCCCCGATCATTTTTCAGCAGGTTATAAAATCTCCCAGCCTAGACAGCGACAGCTCCCATGTCCTCCCCCCGACAAGTGAATAAAGGACGATCCGACTCTGTTTTTTTTTTCCTGTCCGTTTTTCAGGATTTCATGTTTTTCGAGCGAGGAAAGAGCCGTAAACAGCGAGACGGGGTGTGGCAGTAAGTCAGTGTCGAGCGGCGAAGGAGAGACGCGTCGAAGGCCGCGAGGGGTGGGGTGGGGGGGGTCGAGAAATTTCCCGGCCGTCCCGAGAAATTCCTGCTGACCACCCCCCCACCACCAAAACCCCACCCTCCACCCTCTCTCTCTCTCTGTCGGACTTGGAAGGTGGAAAAGGAACCGAGGAGGCGTTCACCAGGACCAGCGTAACCCCAACACAGGGGGAGGGAAGGAGGGTGGGGGGTGGGCCCAGAGGTCCTGAACGTTACCATCCACCCCGCGCTCTCCCCGGGCCTCGCATTTGAAGATTGTCCGAGGAAATCCTCACACCCGCGCACTTCCGTCCCGGAGCACCGTCACTCCCGCCCCTGAGCCAGGAACCAAACGCTCCTTTTACACTAAAGCTGACTCTCGAGATGTGGAGCGAATGAGCGAGCGAGCGAGCGAGCGACCTCTGACCCGGGAGAATCCGGACACCGAGCTGCGGGCAACATCCGAGCCAGGTGTTCTGCTCCTCCAGAAAAACCGCAATTCCGACAGGAAAGGTTGGGAAAGCATGCCCCCTTTATGGGCAATTATTATAGCCTCGATCTGAGGGCTAATCATTGCAGAACTGTGCAGATCACTGATTGGGTAGTGGGATCTCTCTGTCACTGTGCAGATCACTGATTGGGTAGTGGGATCTCTCTCTCGCTGTGCAGATCACTGATTGGGTAGTGGGATCTCTCTCGCTGTGCAGATCACTGATTGGGTAGTGGGATCTCTCTGTCACTGTGCAGATCACTGATTGGGTAGTGGGATCTCTCACTGTGCAGATCACTGATTGGGTAGTGGGATCTCTCTCTCTGTGTACAGCTCACTGGGTAGTGGGATCTCTCTGTCACTGTGCAGATCACTGATTGGGTAGTGGGATCTCTCTGTCATTGTGCAGATCACTGATTGGGTAGTGGGATCTCTCTGTCATTGTGCAGATCACTGATTGGGTAGTGGGATCTCTCTGTCATTGTGCAGATCACTGATTGGGTAGTGGGATCTCTCTGTCATTGTGCAGATCACTGATTGGGTAGTGGGATCTCTCTGTCATTGTGCAGATCACTGATTGGGTAGTGGGATCTCTCTGTCATTGTGCAGATCACTGATTGGGTAGTGGGATCTCTCTGTCATTGTGCAGATCACTGATTGGGTAGTGGGATCTCTCTGTCATTGTGCAGATCACTGATTGGGTAGTGGGATCTCTCTGTCATTGTGCAGATCACTGATTGGGTAGTGGGATCTCTCTGTCATTGTGCAGATCACTGATTGGGTAGTGGGATCTCTCTGTCATTGTGCAGATCACTGATTGGGTAGTGGGATCTCTCTGTCATTGTGCAGATCACTGATTGGGTAGTGGGATCTCTCTGTCATTGTGCAGATCACTGATTGGGTAGTGGGATCTCTCTGTCATTGTGCAGATCACTGATTGGGTAGTGGGATCTCTCTGTCATTGTGCAGATCACTGATTGGGTAGTGGGATCTCTCTCTCGCTGTGCAGATCACTGATTGGGTAGTGGGATCTCTCTCTCGCTGTGCAGATCACTGATTGGGTAGTGGGATCTCTCTCTCGCTGTGCAGATCACTGATTGGGTAGTGGGATCTCTCTCTCGCTGTGCAGATCACTGATTGGGTAGTGGGATCTCTCTCTCGCTGTGCAGATCACTGATTGGGTAGTGGGATCTCTCTCTCGCTGTGCAGATCACTGATTGGGTAGTGGGATCTCTCTGTCACTGTGCAGATCACTGATTGGGTAGTGGGATCTCTCTGTCACTGTGCAGATCACTGATTGGGTAGTGGGATCTCTCTGTCACTGTGCAGATCACTGATTGGGTAGTGGGATCTCTCTGTCACTGTGCAGATCACTGATTGGGTAGTGGGATCTCTCTGTCACTGTGCAGATCACTGATTGGGTAGTGGGATCTCTCTGTCACTGTGCAGATCACTGATTGGACGGTGTGGGATCTCTCTCTCACTGAAGATCACTGATTGGGTAGTGGGATCTCTCTGTCACTGTGCAGATCACTGATTGGGTAGTGGGATCTCTCTGTCACTGTGCAGATCACTGATTGGGTATTGGGATCTCTCTGTCACTGTGCAGATCACTGATTGGGTAGTGGGATCTCTCTGTCACTGTGCAGATCACTGATTGGGTAGTGGGATCTCTCTTTCGCAGTGCAGATCACTGATTGGGCAGTGGGATCTCTCTGTCACTGTGCAGATCACTGATTGGGTAGTGGGATCTCTCTGTCATTGTGCAGATCACTGATTGGGTAGTGGGATCTCTCTGTCACTGTGCAGATCACTGATTGGACGGTGGGATCTCTCTGTCACTGTGCAGATCACTGATTGGACGGTGGGTTCAGGGATTTCCCTCCCAATCCCGCTGTCTATTAAGCCGGGCAGGTGTATAGGCCCCCTGGCCCAGTGCCTCCCTGACACTGCGAGTGATGGGATGGTATCTGAGTGCTGGTGAGAGAGAGAGAGAGAGAAGGCCTCAGCAGCGCCTGGGAACTGTGCGAGGTCAGAATGGTGTGGGTCGGGAGAGACCGAGGGGAGGAGGGAGGTCAGTGAGCCCCAGGGGGCCGGAGGACAGAAGTGAGGGAGGGAAACTGGGAGAGGTTTGAGGGAAGAAAGAAGCGGGAGAACATTGTGGCCGTGGGCCAGGAGCGAGAGCTGCCATTGGTTGGGAGCACCGCTCAGTGAGCCCTCCAGTGGGAGTGAGGCATGATGGGGGAACAGTCGTTTCCATGGCGGGAAGCCATCTTGGAATTATCCAATCTTTTGGCAACGGACGTTTGCCAGGCTTTCCTGGACAACCGCGGAGTGGGATGGAGGGGGCCTGCGCCCCTCGGGGTGCAGCCCGAAGATGGAGGGAAGGCAATATGTGGCCTGGGAGAGAGGAGGGGGGAAACTGGAAGTGAGACTTGACACCTTGGCGTGGTCATTCTTGGTAACTACCCGCCAATGGACGGCAGTGGGACGTACCCCCTCTGGTTGGAAAGGGATGGCTTCATCCCATGAATGGCCCTCCCTCGCTTTCCATCCCCTCACCCCCCCCCCCCCACTGCCCCCAAACCATCACAGAATGCCAGACCACTCCTTCCCCTCGAGCAGCACTCTCTTCCCACAATCCCCTCCTGGGATAATCCCGTCAGCCGCATTTTCCACAACTTTGCAAACCAAAGGGACCAAAGAATTCAAAGGACTTTGAATCAGCAGAGATCCATGGTGTAGGGAAAGGCTCTTCGGCCTATCGATGACGCTCCGATCAGAAACAGCCACCTCCCCATTCCAATCCTATTTCCCAGCTCTCGGCCCATAGCCCTGGCATTGCAAATGCACATCAAAATACTTCCTAAATCTCATGAGAGTTACTGCCTGTACCAGGCAGATTTACCAGAAACCTTTTTTTTAATGTCTTCCACATGGTAAGGTCATGGGAGTGTCACTGAACAAAGAGACCTTGGAGTGCAGGTTCATAGCTCCTTGAAAGTGGAGTCGCAGGTAGATAGGAGAGTGAAGAAGGCGTTTGGTATGCTTTCCTTTATTGGTCAGAGTATTGAGTACAGGAGTTGGGAGGTC
>NW_025214212.1:32650-34055 GCF_004010195.1 Chiloscyllium plagiosum | reverse complement strand
TCCCGCTTTGTCCATTACCCCCCAACCAACGATTGAGGTGAGGGGGGGGGGGGGGATCTGTTTCAAGCAGTGAGTAGCTGAGGTTTGGATTCCGGCTGAGAATGTGGAGGGAGGAGAGGGGGGGGAGGATCAACTGAGGTATTCGTTGGGGTGGGGGTGGAATTGGAGGGGCATGATGCAAGTGGCCTTTATTTCAAAGGGAATGGACTCTAAAAATTTCACCAAAAAAAACCCGGACGACGCGGGGGTCAGACTGCAGCCGGAATGCCGCGAATCGTGTCGGGGCCCCGTATCCAAGCAGACATAGACCGGAGGTGGAGAGATACGCAGGCCGGAGAATGTTCCGCTCGGCTGATCCCGGGAATGGAGGGACTATCCGGCGCGCAGAAGTCCGGAGCCTGTACTCATCGGAATTTGGAAGAACAACAGGCAGCCTTATTGAAACAGACAGATTTACCAGGGGATTTGATGGGAAGAGACGCGGACGGGTCAAGTCTCCCTTTTGTGTGGGAGATGGTCGCACCTGGGGGGCATCATAAAGGGTCGTCCGTCGATGAGTGGGGAGTTCGTGCTGGAAAAGCACGGCCAGTCAGGCAGCGTCCGAGGGGCAGGAGAGTTGACGTTTGCAGCATGAGTCCTTGGTCAGGAATCGAAACGTCGACTCTCCTGTCCCTCGGACGCTGCCTGACCGGCCGTGCGTTTCCACAGCCACGCCTCTCCTCGACTCTGACCCGCACTCCTCACTGTCTCCTCCCAGAGGGCCCTGGACGCCGGGTCACTCAAGGCTGAGTGGGATTTCCGACCGGGAAGGAGAATCGGGAGGTAACGGGGCTGACCCGATCTCCAGTGAATGGCGGAGCGGCCTAGATGGGCCGAATGGCCCCCCCCTCCAGCTCACAGGGCCGGGTACGGATGGAAATAGCAGGGTGGGCGGTGGGGTGGGGTGGCAGTTAATGCGGCCTGTTCTGGAGAGGCCTCAGTGACCAGGCTCCACGTTAATGCTGACCCTTGTGTAAATAACTCACCCGTTTCCCCGAAAAGCATCATTAAAGACCTTTATTTAGAAAGTCTGCCATCTTGGTTTTTTTCTTGGAGTGGCGACGTTGACGCGGTGGTTCCAACATGGAGGCGTGGGGGGAGGGGTGGGGCTGGAATGCCCCAGCGTCCCATCGTTTGGGCACCGGAGGCTGGAGGGAACGCTCCCAAGGATACCCTGAACTCCGATAGTTACCGCCTCGACCATCCCCTCCCCTCCCCTCTGCCCATGGGGCACTATCAGAATGCGATGCTGTCGATATTGCTTTCGAACATTTCTCCTGAATTCCAAATGGGATATGTCTACACCTAGAGAGTGGGGGCTCATCCCCGCGGGGAGTGGGGGGAGAGAATGGGGGTCTCGCTCCGA
>NW_025214212.1:30409-31916 GCF_004010195.1 Chiloscyllium plagiosum | reverse complement strand
TCCCACGGGGAGATGGGGATGCCCCCACGATACCCTTGAGGAGTGAGCTCCAGGCTTCTGACCCAGCGGCACTGAAGGAACGGCCGATATATTCCCAAATCTGGACGGGGAGTGGGGAGGGGAAGGTGCAGGGGGTGGTGTTCCTGTTAACTCTGAAATGCTCCTTGGGACAGCAGTTGGAGGGGCAGTTAAGGACAGCGAAGAAATGCCCTACAAGGCCAATGCCCAGTGTAGGGTGGGAGAGAGTCGCTCTGCTCTGAGGTGGGTGAATTATTTGGAGAGAGATTTCATTGGGTAATGGGTTGTTGGTGGGCGCGGGGACACTGACCAATCCCAACGCAGGTCCCGACCCCTCCTCCCTCCCCCCAGCCACGCCTAAGCGGGAAACGGGCAGGTCCAATCGCGGCCCGCCATTTGTAATCGGGCGGGAGGAAGTGATGTCATTCCAAACCCCTGCGGTCCGGTCCAATCGCGTCACTGGGACTGAGTGCCAACTTCCAATGGATTGGGCCCACCGCAGGTCAGGGGTGAACCCACCTCCCCTGGGACAGCACTTCCAAAACCCCCCCCACCACCCCACACACCCCACCCTCAGGTGGGCGTCTGTCACGGGTCCCTCGTTACGTGGTCAAGGAGTTGGTATGCAGCGCCAACCAATCAGCACGCAGGGGACAGTGCGAGAGCTGCCCTAAACCGGTCTGTCCCTTGGCCGGGTTTGGGGGGAAGGGGGAATACTCTCGGAATTTGGGGGTAACGGACATCGGGATACAGAGTCCTCGACGCTGTCAGCTCACAGCGAGGGAAACAGGCAGGTTCCCGGAAAATCCCGTCCATCGCTGTCTCAGGATTTTAACTGCGAGAGAAACGGACAAACGGTGAATTGATTCGGAAAACTTTGGAGCCCTCTCATATTCCCAGGACCATCGCGGGGTCAGATACAGAGTAAAGCTCCCTCTACACTGTCCCCCCATCAAACACTCCCAGGACAGGGACAGCACGGGGTTAGATACAGAGTAAAGCTCCCTCTACACTGTCCCCCTATCCCAGGACAGGGACAGCACGGGGTTAGATACAGAGTAAAGCTCCCTCTACACTGTCCCCCCATCCCAGGACAGGGACAGCACGGGGTTCGATACAGAGTAAAGCTCCCTCTACACTGTGCCCCATCCCGATAGGGACAGTATGGGGATAGATGCCCCCTGACGCTCTCTGCTGGCCATTCGGCCCCTCCTGTGTGCCCCTGCCCCCTTCTGGGTGGCCGCTCTCACCTTGCTCCGGAGCACGTACTGACTGGCATTCTCCAGGCTCCAGTGAAAATCCTGCAGGATCCGACGGCATTCCTCCTGGGAACGCTGGCTAATGTTGTACAGCTGCTGGATCTGAGGGAAAACCATACGGAAAACCGAGGGAGGGAGGGTTAAAGGGAGAGGGTGAGACAGAGAGAGGGAGAGAGAGGTTTTGAGAGAGAGAGAGAGAGAGAGAGAGAGAAAGAGATTTTGAGAGAGAG
>NW_025214212.1:22102-23704 GCF_004010195.1 Chiloscyllium plagiosum | reverse complement strand
GTCAGTGTGAGTTAGTGTGCGTGAGAGAGTGTGTATGAGTGAGTGCGAGCGAGAGTGCGAGTGTTTGTGTGTGTGTGAAAGTGTGTGAGTGAGTGCATGTGTATGAGAGTGTGAGTTAGTGTGTGTGTGTGAGTGAGTGTGAGTGTGAGAGTTTACCCTCTCCCAAACAGCCCTATCTCTGCCCCTGTGAGACTGAGGTGGGATTGGGGCCGGTCTCAGACCAGCCTGAGCCCCGGTCGGCGATCAACCCCCTCAGGCCTCGGGCCTTTTACCTCGCACCCTCCAGGGCCTACTCCCGTAGGCTGAGCTCTCAGTGTTGGGGGGATGGGGGTGCGGGGTGGCCTGCCTGGGCCTTGAATGGGGAATGGGACAGCACGATGAAGGCCTTTGGGCTCAATGTGTCAATGCTACCGCGCAGTCGACATGACCAGAATCCTGGCAGTCTGCGGTTGCTAGGCCACGCCGGTTGCCGTGGAGACGAGACGCTCCCTCAGTGCTGACGTACCCGGTTGATTTTATCCTGTAGGCTCCCATGGCGGTGACTGGCTGCCTCTGGGTAGGCCGCTGTTTCCTCTGACGGGCCCCTGTGGAGGTAGTTGCTGCGGGAGCCTCGCACTCTTCCTTGCGGCTCGTTGGGCCTAGTTGCCCTGGACTCCTTCCTGGGGTCCGCCTGGTAGTGGTGGGGGGCGGCAGGTTTGGACTGGGCCTCATTCCCAGGCTGGCCCTCGCGGTCCTGTGCCCCCCGCTGATTGGGCAGTGCCACGTCTAGCCGAGGCCAGGCCACAGACCAGCAGTTGGGCCTAGGTTTAGGCTGCGAGGGTTTGAGTCGAAGCTTGCCCATGGCATCCTCTGCTTCGGCGGCCCAGCGCTTTCCTTCCCGTGAGCCCCTCCTGGGTTTCTCGCCCCCGCTTGGTGGCCCAGGGCGACCTCCAGCCTGCCCACCACGCTCCCGGGGAACCCTGGCCTTCGGAGCTGGGCCCGGGTCGGCCAACCGCTCCTTGGTGTCGATGTTCGAGTCCAGGCTGCGCGAGAGGCCTGGGAGATCGGAAACAAAAAAAAACCACACATACACACAGGCCGAGGCCTAGTCACTCACCGTCAACAACAACAACAACCGCCTCTTGCCTGGAGCTGGGGAGTACAGGCAAATGGACTACATTCCTGTAGCAGCCCAAAGATGTCTCCCCATGCCTTCCCCACCCACACCGTTGTAACCATGTGGCAACCGATTGGTGCACAGGAAGCTGGAGATCTGATAACCTCTCTTTTTTTTAATGTCTTCCACATGGTAAGGTCATGGGAATGTAACTGAGCAGAGAAACCTTGGAGTGCAGGTTCCTAGCTCCTTGAAAGTGGAGTCACAGGTAGATAGGAGAGTGAAGAAGGAGTTTGGTATGCTTTCCTTTATTGGTCAGAGTATTGAGTACAGGAGTTGGGAGGTCATGTTGCGACTGTACAGAACATTGGTTCGGCCACTGTTGGAATATTGCATGCAATCCTGGTCTCCTTTCCATCGGAGAGATGTTGTGAAACTTGAAAGGATTCAGAAAAGATTTACAAGGATGTTGCCAGGGTTGGAGGATTTGAGCTACAGGGAGAGGC
>NW_025214212.1:21092-21941 GCF_004010195.1 Chiloscyllium plagiosum | reverse complement strand
TGCGGCTGTACAGGACATTGGTTAGGCCACTGTTGGAATATTGCATGCAATTCTGGTCTCCTTTCCATCGGAAAGGTGTTGTGAAACTTGAAAGGATTCAGAAAAGATTTACAAGGATGTTGCCAGGGTTGGAGGATTTGAGCTACAGGGAGAGGCTGACCAGGCTGGGGCTGTTTCTCACTGGCATGTTGGAGGCGAGGGGTGACCTTATGAGGTTAATAAAATCATGAGGGGCATGGATAGGATAAATAGACAGGGTCTTTTACCTGTGGGGGTGGGAGTCTAGAACTAGAGGGCATAGGTTTAGGGTGAGAGGGGAAAGATATAAATTGCCATCTTCACTCTCCTATCTACCTGTGCCTCCACTTTCAGTGAGCACTCCAAGGTCCCTGTGTTCAGCAACACTCCCCAGGACCTTACCATTAAGTGTGCAAGTCCTGCTCTGATTCGCTTTCCCAAAATGCAGCACCTCACCTGGTCGGCATGGACAGGTTGGGCCGAAGGGTCTGTTTCTGTGCTGTACATCTCTATGACTCTCTATCTGCAGTTCTTTCGGATTTTTAAAAGCCGGGATGGTTTGGCCAGAACGGTATAGGGCACCGGCCAGACCCCAGCCGGAACATCGGCCATTGGTTTTGGGGCCTTGTATCCAAGCAGAGACTGAACGGAATTGGAGGCAGTCCGGAGAAGGGTGCGCTCGGCTGATCCCGGGGATGGAGGGAGAGGTTGAGTGGGCCAGGCCCTGTAATCATGGGGGTTCAGGGGAATGGGAGGTGGGAGCTGCAGCGAAGCTGGAAGGGGGGGGGGGGGGGGGGGGAGAGGATAGAGATGGAGAGGGGAAATGGTTGG